>NW_009970718.1:3803204-3836879 GCF_000747805.2 Chaetura pelagica | reverse complement strand
CCTGCTCCCTCTGGTGTTCGCCAGACCCTGTGCCAAGCCTTTTCTACACACTAAGGTGACAGAAAACATTTTCTGTAGAAAGTGCATAGGTAAGTATACACGAGAATTACGTGTCACTGTGCATATAGAGAGGTTTCTTCACAGTATAGTCACTGAAGCAGATGAATTTGGGGTCAGAAGAGCACTGAAGCTGGCACAACAGAGGACGTGACTATAAGAACCAGGAGTTAGATGAAGTCATGCTGCCTTGGAAAAGCAGCTCATGGTAAGGTAAATTTCACTTCCCAGACTATCCAACCGAACAGACCACTGCCAACATTGACCTTCAGTCCTAGTTGTGCCTTACCATCCTGCTACTGCTATACTACTTTGTAAAGGCTCTGACATGCCAACTCTTCTCCAACCCGGCTCACTGGAAACTGGCAAGATGGTTTGAATCAAGCAAGAAATACGATTTATCAGGGAAATTCTTCTGATTCCTCACCACCTCTAATGTCCCCACACTAAAAAGCTGTCACTGACAGCAAGTTTGTTAGTGTTTTTCAAGCACTACTGAATACAATATGACACGCTGGGTACAAGCATGATTTCATAGAATCCGATTTTAAGTGTGGAAAACACCCTTGTGCAGTAGAAAGTAGAAATTATAACACTATCTTATGTGAACTGAAATATCCAGTAGCCTAAAAGAATGGCGCATTTTATATGACAGATGTGATGCTTATAAAACACATATAAAATGTGCTTATAAAACCCTTGACAATACAATGGTTTGTGCCAAAACTGGCCAGGGATATAGTAAGTCACATTCATGCACAAATGTGCATAAACTATTTATCTTGCCCCCTTAACATGTCAAAGTAGAAATATTTATAAACAAATATATAGCAAAATATATAATCCGTAGATCAAATGGCCTTCGGCTACATCAATTGTTGCTAACAATCTCTATAGGAAAGCCAAATTACAAGCATTTTGCTATTACATTGAATACTGCACAGCATGACTATTTATAGCTCCTCTTTTCCTAGGAAAAAGAATTAGGATGACAGTCAAAGTTACATTTGCTTAATGTATATCTAACCAAAACAAACATAAAGCTTAAAACATTTTTATTGCAGACATGGAAAATGGATTAGGTTTCATCCTCTGACTTGAAACTCTACCCACAGTCAGAAGAACGCTTCTTAAATATCAGCCATCAGCTGGGACGTGTATTTTGGCCAGTTATTCAGAAGTGCGAAGAATTTAAATAGTCAAAATTAAGCTTTGATGAACATCCTATTAACTTGAATGGAAAAAGTTCACTCCTACAGTACTGTTGTCCGAGTCCAGCTATTGATGGAAGAAAATAGTATATTTATTTAATGAATGAGAAAGGGTGAGTGAAGATATTTCATTCTAGAGAAGACAGATCTGAAATTTTTCCTCAGCTGGAATCCGATGATTCTACATTACTTTATCATTGAAGTGATTCCATCTAGTTTTCCCAGGTGTTAAACACGATGAGAAAACAAACAGACAAACGCATATAGAAAAATAAACTGAATTGTCTGCTTGCAATAGCTGCAGCAGAAAATAGTATACACATGCAAAATGCAGACACTTAGCTGAAGGTGTTAGAAATCCTTAGAAAAGACTGCACCCTGGTGGAAGATTTGTCGAACTTGCTGTAATATCTACTTAGTAAAGCAGTGGTTTGTAAGTTTTGTTTAAAATCTAGGTTTTGTACTACAAAAATATTTGTTAAAAAAAATTAAAAGCTCTTCAAGCATGTGTCACTGCAGTTCTTACAGTTCTTTGGTTTCATGTGCCAATTACTCATGGTATTTCAAAATACTAAGTCAAATATTTATAAGAAGTTTTATATAACTATATAAATTCCCATATCTGTATCCTGTGACACTTGCAGTAGGAGGGATAATTTTCTGTAATTTTGTTTGTTCTTTGATCCTACCAGGTTACTAAACAATAAAACTTCCAGTACACCAACCAAATAAACAAAAACAAATAACAAAGAGTAGCAAAGGAAGGGTAAGCACAATAAAAAATGAATGCTGCTAAAATAATTCCATGATTAATGGAAATAATGAATCATGGATTTGTGCTTTATATCCCTCATATTCCCTTAAAATGTTTACTTTTCTCTTCGGCCCAAGCAAAAATACTTACACAACAGCTGAAACACTCTAAAATGTCCTCAACTCTCTTATTTCACCCTTAACAGTCACTGCTGTCTGCCTTCTAAGCCCACTACTGATCTGCAGAGCTCTCATAGCCCCACACACCCACCTCTCCCAGCTGACCAGGCAAGGGGCAGAAGCAGCATGTGCTACAAGTGGCTCACAGCAATTTGCAAACTGAGTTGCTGTGGGCTGCTGAAAGCCGTTTCACCTGGAATGCATACTGTCCAAGCTGTCCTTAACATTCCTGCTAATTATCAAATCAGTCCATCAAACATGGCTGAACTTGATCAACTAGTTCCACAGCTCTTGGAGAAGACAGACATGCCCTAAAAATCACATGAAAAACATTCTTCATAAAACTACTAAAATTCTACTAAAAATACCTGGGAATTAACAATTAGATACACATATACACGTATCAGATACAGCCATACTTTTATATGCAAAATAGTACACTCAAAAAAGCAGCTGTACATTTGTCATTTATCTTGGTAGCCGTGTTTTGAATTTTTTAATATTTACTGTGGAATTTAAGTTATAAACATTCATAAATTTGTTGTAAAGATTACATTGTCTTTAAAAGAAGCACATATTCCATATTTCCCAAATACTACTCCTGCTATTTTTGAGCAACTTCACACTTTCAACTTCCTGCCTACTAATTATAAAAATCTCTTCCTGGCCTTGCTTATCTTTGCACCTTTCAGATTTACCACTGCAGTCATGGATCATTATTTGTAACAGCAACAGCAAAATTTAAGTCAGGTAGCACTGGCCTTATTTGTGTGATCATTTAAAAATGCTGCTGACATGTGAAACAAAGCATAAGAAATTTAGCACCATGGAGGAGTTCTGTTAACTGAAAGTAGTAAAACAGAATTAAAAGTGAATGATATCATTGTATGATATTGCAGATACGAACCATATTTACTCTCAGAACTTTATTGGAACTGTTAATCTAAAAGCTGAAACAACTAGTTTGGGAATTTTGAAGTGCAAGTAATCATGTGGTATTCAAATACAACGGAAGTAAGAAGTAGCCCTCTTTTGCATCAGTTGAATGTCTCCCATGCAGCCAGCCTTCCACTTCGAATGTCACACTTCAAGTTTAACAATCACATGGCAATTTATGCTAATGCCACCCGGTAGTTCTCTCAGTACTCATCTGAGTTCAGTATAATTAATAACCTTTTTTTTCTTAAAATGCTGAGGACATAACACCTATGGACAAAACAATCTATGCTAAAATATACCTTATTATCAGGAAGTTGATACTGTCAATACATGCCATTGTAAAGAAGGCAGTGCTGTCATAAATGAATATTTATTATTATCTGCATAGTTATCTTAGTAAGAAATCATGGAACATTCTATATTTATTTATTTTTTTAAGTCAATACACATACTATAGATTTTGAAGTATCTGCTAATGATTTTCTGTGAAATATTAAACAATTCTAGAGACGGAAAAAGGACTTAGTATCAAAGTAGCTGGCTCCCAATGAATGCACATTGCTTTATTTAATAATTGATGCCCAGAGAGTTTTAGAAAAGCTGAGATGTAAGCCAAAAAAATGGGAAACCTAGAAAACAGGGCTAGAAATAACTTTTTAAAAGTTATCTTGCCCACAATCCCAAGACTGCTTTCAGGTACCAATCTGAAGGGATCCCTTCCTTCCAAATCTTAGGTCTAATCTGTTTCAAAATTGTCATTGATGGAGATTCCACTAATTCTCTACAGTGCAGTGATTACTCACTGCTTATGTTAGAAAACTTTTAGCAACACTTAATATAAATCTCAATTTCTCCTATCACCCCCCTCCACTGTTCCCACCTTCAACAGACACAAAGACGTTTTATTGTTGTAGCAGGCTCTTTCACATACTGAAGAACCCTTTTTTGTCTTCTCTTCCATAGACCAAATGAAATATTTTTTCCCTAGCCTTTCCTCAAATTACACTTCCAAGATTTCTCATCACTTAACAGTAAATGCAAGCAGGAGGATGTAGGGGATAAGATAAAGAAGGGAAAAACACTTCAGCCACTAAAAAAATATGCAGGAAACACCCTAGCAACATTTGCAATAAAAAAAAAACCCAAAACCAAAAAAACCACCCACCAAACCAAACAGCAACTTTCTAAGTATTATATGCAAAAGGAAGAAATACAACACATAATATTGCACTGGTATCAGTATACATCTTTCGTGTTACTATGCTGTTAAGCAAGCAATTTATGTTAAAGATGGCTATAGAAAACTAGCATGTTACATTTCCCATTTAAAAAAGCATACTCATCTTTCTTCTGTTCATATAAAAAACCCAAAATCGCTGTGAGATCAAATCACTCTGATAAAATTATTATCCAGGACCTCATACTACTTAAGCAAACATAGTACAAGTTCGTATGAAACAGTAAAATGACTCTGAAAATCAGTATTTTTTTTAAGTGTCCAAAGTTAGCATGAGTTTCATTTCTGATCCCTGCTGCTGCACTCTTATCGTAGTCCCCCTCTAGTAAAATCCACACTAATGAACAAGTGAGATGAGAAAAAAAATCAGTAAGAATAAAATCTAATCCAGTTTATAGATTCCTTCAAATGCTTAGGAAATCATTTAAGGTTCCCTTCTACTTCAAGTATATTAAACATGTACACAGTTCGTTTACAAAAGTAATAGATACCAAGAATCAGATATACTTCCCTATCTACAAGATGGGAAAAACAGTCATCTAAATGGTTATTGTCAAGTTTCATTTATGCTTCAGAGATCATTCTGAATCTGAAAGCAGTACTTTTTTACATTATCCTGCTTTCCATATCATATCCAAAGTAGCTAAGCTCTGTTCTATCAGAGCTTATATATCTAATTTTACACTAAAGTTAGAAATAAATGAATATAATTATGGGTTTATTTTTGTGTTAGGAATGTTGCAGAAACTCCAAGTACCAGGAACTGGCTCAAAAGAAATCCACACATATTAAGACACAGAAAATGAGAGACCAAATATTAAAATAACCTCAACTCTGCCCTACTGAGCTCTATTAAATGTAATGAGAAATGGACATTCTGCTTAATGTTTTTTTAGCATTTGTATCTCAATCTGTCCTTTAAGAAGATACTTTCTTTTCTTTTCTCCTATAGCAGGAAAGGAATCCTGAAGACAGAATTTTTACCTCCTAAATCCCTACATATGCATTTACCAGACAATAGCCCTACAAGTACCAGTGTTAAGAATCAGATACACAATTTCACCTGCTGAGATAGCATGCAACTACCAGATCTCAGATGAACAGAAAACGTGACTTAATCTTTGAGGGAGAACTAACTGACTTACTACAATGACTGGAACTACACACAAGTGAACTGCAGAAGAAACAGGTGAAATAATTCTGATGTCATCAGATGTCAGAGTTATCACAACCTTAGCTATTTATCTCATCTTTGCCACAGATTTGTGACTATTATGTCACAAGCAGCTTAGGATATCTAAAAGGTAAATTCTTCAAGGTACTTAAAGATTTCAGTATGTTTTGGCTGGATCTAAAGTCTGAATAATTTATCTTCTCCATTACTAAATTAATTCAGGTTAGAACGATACCAAGCCAGGAGGCTACATTTCTCAATCCAGTTTTTCATTCATTTAAATTCAAGCTGATTAGTGAGTTTGCTTATAAAAATTTATTGTTTCATTATATACTCCAAATGTACTGTGCTCTGCAGAGGACAGGCTGCATGCAACACTTCTGCAACATACGCAGCAGTCCGGCTTTCAGTGCAAAACCAAACAGAACCTGTGCTACTGGTTCACAATCAAGGCCAACTACTTTTGAGGCACTTCAGTCTTACCTTTTATATAATGCTAAAAAGAAAACAAGTAATTTATAGAGTTAATGGATAAACTGTGGGTTGTTTTTTTTTCAAGCGTTATGTGTTCCAGTGCTGCATCAGAAACAGCAGGGGGTAGTATTTCAGTGCTTTTAAACCCATGCACTTTTTTAGCAAAGCAAATCTCACCCTGAATTTTCCCTCCTTCCCGGTTACCCTGAAATCCCCCACCTAGATTGCTTCAGCAGTTAACTTCCGCCTGCATGCCTGCCAAGCAGAGTTGCCAACCCTCTTCTGAGCTGGCTATCACAAGCCCTGCTCTAGACAATCTGGTGACCACCTGGCTGCTCTTTTCTGTTCCCCCTGCCTTAACAGATTTTACTAGACTTTTATTTACCACTATTGTGGAAATGATTAGCCTATAACAGGTTACTTCACATTGCAAATGTACATCTTCCTATAAATATAGCAAATCAAAATCAGTTTAAATTTAAAATATTCACTTGTACAAAACCACAAGTGTGTCTAACATTTTTACAGACTGAGAGAACATTTCTACAATGAGTTTGTAGTCCAAACACATCAAAACAACATACAGTGCAATGTAAAATGTAATAATTCAACAAGGGCAAGCGTAAAGTCTTGCATCTGGGGAAGAACAACCCCACGTACCAGGACAGGTTGGGGACTATCCTGTTTGAGAGCAGTGTAGGAAAAAGGGACCTGGGGGTCCTGGTGAACATGAGGATGACTGTGAGCCAGCAATGTGCCCTTGTAGCCAAGAAGGCCAATGGCATCCTGGGGTGCATCAGAAAGGGTGTGGTTAGTAGGTCAAGAGAGGTTCTCCTCCCCCTCTATTCTGCATTGGTGAGGCCGCATCTGGAATATTGTGTCCAGTTCTGAGCCCCTCGTTTCAAGAAGGACAGGGAGCTACTTGAAAGAGTCCAGCAGAGAGCCACAAAGATGATTAAGGGAGTGGAACATCTCCCTTGTGAGGAAAGGATGAGGGAGCTGGGTCTCTTTAGCTTGGAGAAGAGGAGGCTGAGGGGCAACCTAATCAATGTTTACAGATATGTTAAGGGCGAGTGTCTGGAGGACGGAGCCAGGCTTTTTTTCAGTGATATCTAGTGACAGAACAAGGGGCAATGGGTGCAAACTGGAACATAGAAGGTTCCACATAAACATCAAAGAAAACTTTGTTACTGTGAGACTGACAGGGCACTGGAACAGGCTGCCCAGAGAGGTTGTGGAGTCTCCTTTGCTGGAGACATTCAAAACCCACCAGGACCTGGAACATAGAAGGTTCCACATAAACATCAAAGAAAACTTTGTTACTGTGAGACTGACAGGGCACTGGAACAGGCTGCCCAGAGAGGTTGTGGAGTCTCCTTTGCTGGAGTCATTCAAAACCCACCTGGACACTTTCCTGTGTGATGTGATCTAGGTGATCCTGCTCTGGCAGGGGGGTTGGACTAGATGATCTTTTGAGGTCCCTTCCAACCCCTAAGATTCTGTGATTCTGTAATTTTGTGCCTGCCATTTGTGAAAAGGATTGCTTGAGAATGTCAAAGACTTGCTTCAGTTTCTCCAAACGGAACTAATACTAGGTTACAAATTTAGACCACCAAACTTCCAGTTTTATCTAAAATAGGCAATGTCCCTCAACATCTACTAATCACATTAAATACTCTCCCATTTAGCTTAACTTCGCCAAGTGTAACATTGGGCAATTGAGATTATGTGTTTACATCACATATATAAGGTTACAACTATTTTAGACAAAAATACTTTAAAAAAAAATTAGGTTTTTCATGTTTGTTTTGGTTTGCTTGTTCTAATATATGCATGTCTCCATATTTTATTTTTCTTTCTCAGAGTTTATCTTGATACCAATCCCCACCTTCCCTGCCCCTCAATCCAAATTTGCTACGGATAGCCACATACATCTGTGGAAAACCTACTATTTTCCCAAACTTTTTTTTTTTTTTAATTTTAGGATATGCTTAATTGTCATGACTAAAATACAGCATTGTCTTTGATTTAATTAAAAATCTGATTTTCAGTTCTTCAACAGCATAAATTTAGGTGTCTGAGAAACAGGACATTTATTTTTCACCTGCATGTATCACATTTTATTTGTATTCACTCACTTTCACAGTAACTTTAGGGATTTATTCCTTAAAATACAGCAAAAACATTGTGTAAAAAACATTAATACTGTTTCAAGGGAATTGGCTGTAGGATGGCCAGCAAGAATTGTCCTGCTGATGTTGTCGGTTGTTCTAAAACAGAGTAAATTAGATTGAGTTTAGGGAGGAAAGGAAAGAAAAAAAAAAGGGAAAGGAAAAGAACCAGCTTTAAAACTTTAAGCTCAAGAGTTAGAGATGTAATTAAATATCCCTTCTTTAAGACTTATTCTCTAACCAATCTTGCATTTAGTATACAAAAGTAATACAGAAAAAAGCCAAAGCAACTTTGCGATTTATTTAAATCACCGTAATCTCATTCTATGCTCAACGGTGAGCAAACGTCATTATTTTTATCTAAGCTGCCACATTATGAAGATGCATCTTGACAAACAAAAGAAAATTACTGCAAAATTATTTTACTTACGGCCACAGCAAATCCAAAAGAACAGTCATTGAGGAAACTTAAATAGCCACAGAACTACTATATGCTGAATTCATTATTTATTCCACACATCTCATGCAAGTTATGCTAGTCAGAAACACAGATGCCATCACACTGCCTTCTCACAGTGGTTGTTTCCATCATGAAGATAAAACTGTACTATCAGATTTTATTGATTTAGGAAAACACTGACCATAAACAAGCCTCCTACCAACTTCTACCTCTAAGTAGGCTAACTGGACTGAAAACTACTTCTTATCTAGATATCTTTCAGTTCAATCAGCAATTGAATTTGAGTAGTCAATGACCATAGATAATAAAAGGGAAGTTACAGGAATCTGTTAGCTAAAGAAGGCAACTCCGCTTTTCAGTTAGAACAAACCACATCTTCAGCAGGCAGCTAAAGTGTTACCTGCATTGTAGTAGCTGACACGTTGTGAGAATGAACCATTTATCAGCAATTACCTCATGATCAATTTACAATAATTTCAAAAGAAGAAGGAGCAAGAAGACAGGAAACCCACTGGTGGCACACACAGGATTGCCGACTACCAGAAAGATGACAAGAATCTGGTAAATATTTTTACATAAGATGAGGCATAATTTTCTAATGACTGAATAATAGGGTTTGAAGAAACACTTGAAGGTGACATCATCCACTGCAACAAACAAATATACCAGATTGTTGATAAAAGTGATCAACTTTTCTTACTTGGTTCAAAGTACTATTTTGCTCTTTTACATTTTTTCTATTCTAGTCTAGTCCCCAACAAAGCGTAATTCCTTCTTCCTGCTCAGGGATATAATTATGTCTTCATTAGCTATGAAATGCAGTACAGTAGGAATCAGTTGATTTTTTGGCAGCATAGGCATACTAAATAAGAATAACCAGATGCTGCTTACATCACTTTCAGATACAGACAAATTAAAAGCAAAACAAAAACCAATGCACAGGTGTTAGTGAAAGCAATAAATTCTGAGTTCCCCCACTATTTGGCTCTCTGTGATAAGGGTATTCTACTTTGGGTCCCAAAAGGAACATAGTCTGTTCACAGCTCACAGCTATTTCATGCCCTCAGATGTACCTACCAAATACAAATTATGCAGATAAAACTCCATGACCATCTGGTCATCTGAAGTATTTAATATAAATTCTATGTGACCTATTTATTGGTACACAGAATGTTCCCATTTTGAATTTTCTTCTTCCTTTTTGCTGTATTTTGATTGAAAGTTAAGGATGGCAGTTTGCAGAACTCCATGGTATGTTTTTCTTTTGTTTGCACACCAACAGGTGCACGAACAGCCATTAAGTAGGCTGGTGCTAAGAAGTGCACAATAGCGTAACTGCTCAGTTATGCTCTAGAAATCAATGGAATTACCAAGGAGGAAAACAAAATTAACTGAAGTTCACATGAAAAAATTAAATGAGTTGTCACTTAAAGGAGTGGCTAGCTGTAACTAGAAATTATACTTTCATTTTCAGCCATTCTTCCAGTTTATGCCTTACTAAAACAACAACTTCCTGCTTTGGGACTTAAAACTGCTCTTGGTCCTTCTCGATTCCAGAAAGTTGTTTTGTTTGTGGTTCTTCTGGAGGAAAAGGAGAAGGATAGATCAAGGAAATCCATTACTACAGTATTTTAAAAAGGTATTGGAAAGACTACTTTCATTAGTGTATTCCTAGAAAAAAAAAAAATTGGTTGAGAAAGTATATACTTAGAATTTTAGTTAAAAACACAAACAAAACCACACACACCCCCCAAAATTTACCAAATACACACAATTTTCTTGAAAGAAGTACAAAATTCTACTAATAAGTAAATTACAGCATATTAAAAAAAACCATACTATTTCTAATATTTAAATAATTTTTGACATTTGAATATATATTGACAGTCTGAATAATTTTTCATGTGTCTAAGAACTATGCTTACCACTAACTTATGTAACTTGAAAAGCAAACAGTTTAATACATTATGTCAATTGTGTACAGTAGAAAACATCTCAAATATCAACACATTTGCAATAGAGACCTGAAATGCAAGAGCTACAAAGATAACCCTGTAACAACCTACAGGATGATTCCATGTATAACAGCTTAGTTCAAGTATCATGTCTTTTCTTAATTAATTCAAGCCCTTTCAAATAAATTTATTTTTCACTTTACAATGGAAACCAGATCTCATTCAGAATAAGTAAGTGATAAAGTGATCATTACTGGAAAGTACACCTCAACCACTATGTAATTTTTGGAAGAGTACTGCATTGTCACAGTTGTAACCAACAGATTCTACATCAAAAGACTGTTACTAACCATCAGTGCAAGTATACGTGTACAAATAGCCCAAAGGGAAGTCTCGGTCACCTCTGCAACTACCTCAGGATCAATTTCCACTACTGCTCTGCTTCCTACACCTGACAGGAGCCATCTGGCCCTCTCCAATCACATGCAGTCGCTGCCCACTTGAAGTAAAAGTGAAGAGAAGAGCAAGGGTGAAGGACACAATGTACAAATGGGAAGTCTTGTATCACTACCTTTACAACCAAGCAGCTCACTACCATAAACCTTTCTTTTCAAAAATATAGCATGTACCAACCATCAGATAAATAAAAAACTAAATAAGTACCTGCTCAGAAAGAAACATTGTTTTCCTAGAGAGCTGGATACATGAAAATATAAAAACACTCTAACTAAACTATACATTCAGAGCCAAAGGTTAGAATTTTGCGAGCATATCCGATTTCACATCTCTTTTTTTTTTTTTTCAGAAAGTCTGATCCAACTTCTATGACATTTAGTATAACTTATTTTAACTGTTTTTTTACTCTAGTTCACAAGATCTTGGAACAAAGAACACAAGACCAAGACCTTCAACTTTGTATTAAAAAAAAAAAAAAGTGCCAATAGCAAATAGCAGTGCAGAGTTCCTCACTGCTCACTCAAAACGACTGAGCATTCTGATGTTTGAGAACATTTGACAGGCAAAAATAAGCACATAAAAATTACAAATAGCTAATTTCATGAAAATACCAAAACAGAAGAAAATGTTAGTTATTAATTAGTTTATTTTCTACAGTGAGTTAGAAAAACACACACTAGTAATTTCTGCCCATTACTGCAGTAAAATTTGGTTTTCCTTTTCTGTTTTCTTGAAATAAATGTGTAGTCAAATAATGAAGTGCTGATGTTTCCTGATACTTTCTTCAATGTTGTCAACTATCGACAGATACCTCAAACTCCCTACCTAGTTTTACATTTTCTAGAAATAAATACAACATAACTGATCCTCTCTATATTACCATGTGTTTTCAGTGAAGCAATGTAATTGTCTTCCCCTGTAAACACACTAACAAACACTGAAAGCCATGACAAAACACAGGTAGAAAAGCCCTGGAGCACTCTGCTACAACACATCTGGTAACACCTTGTCTCTTGAGTCCAAGGGACATGGGAGTTGTAGTGGGGATTAGTAAGAGAAACAAACAACAGTTATTATAAATGTTTAAATATTAAGGTAGTGAGCACTCTTTCATCATGTGTAGTCTATTACTGAACTACCATAATTAATAATGAATTAATCAGTAATGCTTTCCAATCATATTTTAAGATGTCTCAAAAAGGAAAAGTAAATCAAAGAAACCATTACTTATTCCTAAATCAATGTCTTGTATAAGCCAGTAGGCAGCCTATTTTCTGTCAAACACAACATACTTTGAGATTGTACATTTGGATATACAGTTCATATGCAAGGCAATGACCTCTTTAAAACCATCTTTGATTAAAAAGAGAAAAACTACTAACTGAAGTCATATGCTGTAGAAGTTTCAATGATTGTAAGAATATATGCCCCTACGTCATAGGGCAAAATTCTGTAATTCATTTTTCACACAACGGATCTTTTTTTATTTTAAAGTATTTGTTGGATAGTATGCTTCAAAAAGAGCAAGCTGGGATACTCAAAAAATAACTGTAAACACTAATCTGCAAATATATGACAACTGCAAAAGTTTTTGTTACTGACACAGTACTTCAATGCCAGGACACCCAGCATTCTCAGCTCAAACCCCAGAAACATCAACAACCTTCATCGAAAGGATCAAGCAGTTTTAAGACATCACAACATATATGAAACATATGAACATATATGAAAAGAGCTTCTAAGAAACATATACACCAGCACTGCTGAAGTGCTAAAACAGAAACCTGTAGTACTGTTGAAAATTGCAGAACATCTTCCCTTACAATTCTACACATCAGAAGAGCAAGACAGACTGATAGATATGTCAATATACATGTAATTTTATAAATACTGAGGTAGATGGAACTAATGACCTTAACTTGTTGAAAACTACACTAGTCTGAATTATGTATGTGTGCAGTAATAAACCATGACAGTTGTTAGTTTAGTTGATATTGAAACTACAAGTAAGACATTTATGTAGCTACTATTTTAGTTCTAAGATGTGAAATTGAATTAGGTAAACTAAACTTAAATAATGGATACAAATGTAACACTATTGCTTGAAACATATATGGAAACTTAAGAAATAATAATGCTACTTAGTTTACATTAAGTATTCCTTAGAGGATCTGAGTGGTATAACAGTTCACCTGCCAAAAATTTGAACTGGTCCACCCCCGTATCTGTCACATTAGGGAACAGCCAAGATATCTATCCAAAGAACAAACCCAAAAGCATTATTTTCCCAAGTCTGAATGCTTTTCCAGCCTTTTAAATTTGACTTCCACTTTAGAGAAAGAAAACAGTCATTAGCATTTATGCATACAATATTATAAAGTAAAATTTTCATTTTAATTTTCAGGAACAAAAACATTAACTTTGCAGATGCACTGTATGTTATTTCTTGAACTTTTACAGTGATCATTAGTAAACAGCTATGATAGCAATTGTATCTTCTCCTTTTTCCTTTTTAAGACAACATGCCAATTTTTACAACCGGCACTTAAGTAACTTTTTGCCTATTAAAAATTTTATTAAGTAAATATTTTGAGATACTCCTTAATGAATCAGAATAAAAACACAGAAAATATAAGATTCTCTTCCTAATGATAAGTGTAACTAGCTAGAACTTCTATTAAAACTGACATACAACAGCAAAATGTTCACTGAAAGAGACTTACAGATGTTGCAGCAATGCTGTAACTGTCACTAGATTAAAGCTACCCTCTTCTACAGCTTAGTTTTTTCCCTTTTAATAATGTCAACATTTAAATGAAATATGCAGTATTCATCTTTTGATTTAATTTTTTAACTGTATCTCATATAGGCAACTATAGAACATAATTTTAAAAAACAACTGCAGAACTTCCTGATTTTCCCCTCACCTGCAGTACTCAAAACCACATCACAGCCTAACAAGAAGTGGAAGTCATTGTAAAACCACACTTCTTTCAGTGCTGGAAACTAAATATAATTGAACAACTAGTTCTACAGGTGTTTCAAGTTTAAAGGATGCTCTGTCTTACAGGTGTGGCCTCACTACCAGAGAAGCATAAAAATAACATACAAGCAGCATTTGTCATCTTATCTATAATCTGACACTAATACCAATATAATCAGACAAGAGAGTCTATTCTGTTCCAATACAAGTAAACGCGATGGAGCCAATTCTGCCCAAAAACCACAGGAACAGATTCCTGATCTTCAAACAAAAAACATGAATTGCATTTCTTTCCTCTATCCTAAATTTTCAGTATTGCCTTGCCATTTTCCATTAGCATGGAAAAAACCAAATAGTTTAAATCACAGTTAACTTACCTAATTTGCTGCATCCTAAACAATAACTGTTTACATGAAGTTTTGTCATGAAGCCTCAAATGAGGAAATTCTCATTGTCTTAGTTAAGTACAGAAAGTAAGAAAAAAAATGTACTGGCATATACTATGCAATGTTTCCCAGAACATTAAAACTCTTGTATTTTTTAAGTGCCATATATGAGAAACTAGTATACAGATAAACAAGGTGGTAGTCCACTTCAGCAGACTATTAGTATTTTTTAAAGGAACTGCATTACAAAATAGTAACAACTAATATTCTAATTTCTGAGACTAACCTATTCAAACATCATAGGTGGCTCTAACTTGACATGACCTCTAAACCACAAGTTGTCAACTCATAATACTAATATTTCATGAAAATATATCACACACTCCCATCTTTCCTATTCTCATATGAAAACGTAATCCCAAATCACTGTATCATAAATATGCTGCACAGGAACCATTTGTGATACCATCATCAGGGATTGCAGCATTAGATAAGAAAAAAGCAACAGATTAATCCTAGTAAGGATTTTATATTCTATCAAATATCCCTTATTATAAAGCACACTTTAGCCCAAACTCTCCCCACTTTTTTCCTCTCTGAACTTCTCCAGAAATAATTAAATATTCTTCCATTTCACAGTACTTATAATGGTGCTTCTGTGAAGAAAAAAAAAAAAAAAAAAGCTTCATTGTGTTACTGTACTGTTGTTTTTTTTTTCCCTTCTCTTTTTAAAGATGACAGTAAAGAAAAAAAGACTACTTGTCTTTTGTACTACCTTTATAAAAACCCTATTTTTTAATCAGTGCAGGTAATCATGGTTCTTGGAAAATATACCACTGAATAACTTATAACAGGTAGATAAACTTCCTTTTTTTACCTTCTAGACTTTCTCATTTAGAATGTTACATTTTTGAATCGTGAAAAAGTAGTGGCAAAAATATTCTTTGTAAAGGTACTTAAAATCATGCTACAAAACCAACTGTTCTTGGTAGCTCATAGAAGTTCTTAAGAAATTAGGCAAATGGCTCCCTATTACTACCGCTGTGTATACCCACCATCAATTCAGAGAAAAAAAAAAAAAAAAAGCTTCATTGTGTTACTGTACTGTTGTTTTTTTTTTCCCTTCTCTTTTTAAAGATGACAGTAAAGAAAAAGACTACTTGTCTTTTGTACTACTTTTATAAAAACCCTATTTTTTAATCAGTGCAGGTAATCATGGTTCTTGGAAAATATACCACTGAATAACTTATAACAGGTAGATAAACTTCCTTTTTTTACCTTCTAGACTTTCTCATTTAGAATGTTACATTTTTGAATCGTGAAAAAGTAGTGGCAAAAATATTCTTTGTAAAGGTACTTAAAATCATGCTACAAAACCAACTGTTCTTGGTAGCTCATAGAAGTTCTTAAGAAATTAGGCAAATGGCTCCCTATTACTACCGCTGTGTATACCCACCATCAATTCAGAGCATGTCTAGGAACTGTGAGGAAAGCCTTGGATCATTCTTAAAAAACATCTAAATGCCAAATTAGGTAAATAATTCTGACATTTCCTAAATTCTGTAGGTTTGAGGAGGGCGGAGGTGTTTGTTTTAAATACAAACTCTTATTAAATCTCATTTCCTAAAAAGAAATGAGAAAATTACAAAGCAACGTATTACCGATTTTTTTTTTCAATAGCCCAATTGCACTAGAGCTCGAGAAGTAGAAAGTAATTGTCCCAGACAAGGGTCATGAGCTCTTAGTATCTCAAGATGAGTTAGGGAAGACAGAAGCCAACCTGTGTCAAAAGATGGGAAACTTCCGCTATATTTGTTCAGTTCCCTGTGTTTAAAAAGGAAAAGAGGAAACAGGCACAACTGCAAAAATTACAGAACAAGAACATCTTCAGAAAAACCAAACTGTTCTTTCTTCACCACTGCTACTCCGGAGTCCTAAAATAAACTTACGTATCACCCTGGCTACAGCATCATTACTCCTTGCTCTTTTGACAGTGGCACAGGTGCCATTCATATCTAGTTATTCTGACATGCTGTCAGATTAACCTGAAGAATGCAAATAAAGGAGAGACAAAGGGAAAGACAATTATAACTACCTAAAATGCAGACAAATCAGAATGTAACAATGGGACAAACGGAAGGCATTTCTCTAACTACAGTGCTTTGACCTTGCCAAATTGCAGTAGTTTGCTACAGCCAAAAGTAGTTCTGGAAATTAAAAAAAGTCTGAAGTTACCAGAATGGAAGAGGTAAGTAAGGAACCACTAGGAGATTTCCTACTAGGTTAAATATAAGACAATTTACCTCTGCCTACAACCATAAATAATGAAATCCCAGAACAAAAATCCTTATCCTTTTCATTTTTAGTAATTATCTAAATTGTCCCTGAAAGATGTGCTTCTGACATTTTTGGAACAAAGAAAAATTATTATTGTTTAAAACAGATTTTTTAAAGAGTAGATAAATGAACTGGTCCACTTTTTTTTTTAATTTAAGGGTTTTATTTAAAAGCTAATGAAAATTATTTTGCCTCCAAATCATTTTACACAGAATATCACAGTAATAGACATTCTTACCAAAATGGAACTACCATAAAATTTTATTCTTCTAACCATAACCTGCAAATAATTATACATTTAAAGATACAACTCACTTCAGAGATGTTTTCATTATTGCAACACAATGCCTATCCTTAAAATATTTTAATGTCTATAGATATTATTTTATCTTAAAAGTTCATGTTGTAAAATCTTATTACATATTTAATGTTTTGTAGTAAATGCATATTTAGAACTATTTCTGTACCACAATTAAATCTCTTATGTAGTGTATATTTGGTAAGTAGGGTAGTTCGCAAATGTACAATAGCAACATAAGCACATTTTGCATTAATCTAATTACTATAAGGTAGATTTAGTAGACCACACACCTTACATAAAATGCAACACACTGAAAACTCCTTCTGAAACCAGGGAACCCTGGCACTATTCATTGTCCCACATCCCTAATTTAAAAATCAATGGGAAGTAGCATTATTTACCTGCTTGAGACAAAAGGCAAACACACGCAACCAGTCTTTAAGGGACAGTTACAACATCACTACATAGAAATTTAATCATCATTCCTCCCTACTCTTCCATACAAGTGATATGCAGACATCATCAGCTTTATACTAGCTATAAATTTGACACTTCTACTGTCCTTATGGTGTCTGATTAAAAGCAGAAGTACTAAAGTAGCTTCTTCGCTATTTCTGCAGGAAAGCAACTGATGCCTTCTGTCCATGAGCAACATATAATATTAAAAACAGGACAACAGTGAGTCACTCTTAACTACAGGTGAAGTAACGTACTTATTTTTGAGATCACTATGTAATGTAAAGCCTAAAACTGATTGAACTCAATGTTCTAGTAAATAAATAATTTTAGGATGGGAAAATAAAAGTAGGTTTACTTACCTTTTTCTATGGACAGGAGTAGTGCTAACTCCATTTCTGAAAGAAGGGACTAAATACATGAAACTAGTGCCTATTGGGAAAGTTTACAAAAAGGTGAAACACCTACATAATCAGAGCAGCCTCAAACAAACATAAAAATGCAGAAGCAAGAGATTGAGAAGGTTAAGTTTGAGAAAGGTTAGAGAAGAAGTGTCTAAAACTTGGTGGTAACTGTATCCTTGATTCATCAGGACACTGGCAGTTAGGTTTTAATTCATCTACAAAAAAATACTACTACCATGAAAAAAGGAGGTTCCCAATTATAATCTAAACTTCCATAACACTTAAACCTAATGAGACAGGACATTTTAGAACCTCCTATTCCAAACTGAGAAACTGCTCCTTTGTGAGAAGAGTTTATTGGATCCATACTTTCTAAGACGGAGACTCACAGACACAAAACAACCATTGTCAGCTAGCCCACAATGAAGTTCTTCCATTGGTTAAGTAGTCTTCCACTGCCATAGTGTCCTTCTCAGTAAAGAACTTTTTTTTTTAAAAAAAGTCCTTAATTCAATACAATTCCTTAGGTCTGAAGTAGTACACTTGCTATACAACCGCAAAATGCAACTCTAACAATCCATTGTCAGGTCAACAAACTTTTGTTTTAAGTAACATTTTGTTAAATTGAATACAACCCTGCAACCTTCATCCTGAGAACTACATACATGAAAATAAACACCCTCTCAAGCAAATGCCTCTTGTGTCAATTTCACATACTGCACTGCATTACTGAATATGAATATATATATCTGTTTTACCATAAAAGTAAGAAACATTTCTGGTAGCCCTCTTCAAACTTTTAGTTAGCTAAGCATATCAGTACAGACTCAAGACTGTGTTTCTCCGTACCTCCCAGTTATAGGTCAAAGTATACACAACTGGAAATGGAATATAGTGCAACTCCACCCATAGACTGCATTTCAGCCTTGATTATTAAGAAAAGTATGGTGTTACAGAGAATACCTCAGGAGGCAGATGACAGCTGAGAACCATTTTTAAAACTCTGAAGCACCAATACAGTGCATAAAAATGTGGTGGAAGATCAACCATTTGTTCAAAAAGATACTGCTGGTTCAAAAAACATGTTATTGGAAAAAAAGCATACCTTTGTTTTTTAAACAAAGGTTGAGGGAAAAATAAGCCCTGCAGATCATGTATTTCACACTTAGATCAACATTTATTTCTCTTTTTTGTTTGTTGGAGTCTGTATATTCTTTCACTCCTCAATTAACATCCACAGTAACATTTGAACATGAGTGCACAGAAAGATGCATGCAGGTTGAGATACAAAGGGGAAGAACTGTAAAGCAACGTCAGACACATCCAGCAAGTAATTACTGTTGTTCACTGGCATGATCTTGCAGAAACATACTTCCATGGAATTTCCTTCCACTAAGGGAAGATGTTCTTGCCTTGTGTAGCAGGAGCTGGATTATTGCCAGGCACCACAGTTGTGGTCTCTGAACTGATCAGCACTTAAAATTTAAGAGAGGTCTGTAACAGCATTACATTACACTTAATAGTAAAAAGAACAAACGGAAACTCTAACTAGTTCATTCTCTGACAGACTTTTTTTTTGTTTAAATACCATTTGAATGACTTAAAAAACCCAAAACAACACTAAACCAAAAGAAACAACCAACTTGGTTATAAGGAAATAAATACAAAACATTACATAAATAATGCTTCAAATACCCTACTAGATGACTCCTGGAGACGATCAACTTTTTAGGCCTTTCAGTTCCCACTGTAAGAGATATCAACCTATCAAAGATTGTGAGCCTTGGCAGAATCTAATTTAACAGTATTTGTTTTCAAATGCCTCTCTGTTCCCTCTCTGACAAAAGGACCGAATCTGTACTAAGGATTGTCTTGTTCCTTTACTGATCATATGTTACAGACCTTCCTAACCATGAAGCATTTTACGCTTGCGTTCTTATACTCTATTTTCAACCTTAACTGACAATTTTACAATACTCATAATCAGCCACACATCTCCTTATTAACTCATTATTATTAATCCCATGCTACTCTTTTCACCAAATATCTTAAATGGTAGTATTGTATCATAACTCTGATTACATATCTTTATAATGCAAGAATTTCTCATCGTCAAGGGAAATGTTTTCAAGCATAATTCAGTCTCCTCTGTACTCGCTCTACTCCACAATCTACCTGTCTCAACACTTGTAACTTTTGGTATCATCCTTTAATGAACTCTACCTTTTATTTCTCTTAATCTCTCCATCATTGCCTCCTTGATCATCAATGCATAATATTCTTTCAGTTGAGCATTTTGCACAGAAAATCTGTATACACATAAACACTCTTCATGACAACCTGTGACTATGAAAGCTCTCCTGTTCTAGGACCACTTCTTTATTCAGCTTTCTTGAAAGTATCAAAAAATAACCTATTTCATTATCATGTACCTTCATTTTAAAACTCAGTAACATCCTCTGATCTTTCTTCCTCATTTAGTACCCACATACATACTACTCTGGGACCTTCTGAAGTTTTTACTAATTTGATCATTCTCATTTAATTGCTGTTCCATTTTAAGGACTAGCCAAAACCCCTGTTTATCTCCATCTGCAAATAACTTCCACAAAGACAACACAACTGTTAAGCCCTGAAAATTATCTAAGTGACAAGATTTAGTCTACTGTAGTAAAAAATAGTTTAAAAGGGAAGCAGAAAGATATCAAGAATAAATACTTGCCTAAATGTGTAGTCTTTTCCTCTATATTCTCTGTGTCGTTCTCCCTGCTTAGCCTACAATTGGACTTCCCTGGGTATGCGTGACAAGTCCCACAAATTTAAAAGCAAGGAAAAAAACACCCCACTCTTTTCAGAACATTCATCATAAGGCAACATGAAAAACTTAACAAACTTGAACTATTAAAAGTAAACAAAGAAAACAACAACAGAACTAGACAATTCAAGACCAGACTCTGCCAGTTTGTCTCTCTGCAGCTCATGTAGTCAGTGGCACTCTGATGAAGGTATCCACGAAAGCAGATCTCTACCATTAAACTCCCCCCGTTCCCCCATCCCCCAAGCCCTCAGTGCCACCAAAACCTTAAAAGCAGAGCTCATACCACTACTGGGGGGCAATGCCAGCAGCACAGCAACCACTCAAGGGGACAGCAAAACTGTCTGCTTGAAAAATGATACCACAAGGTGCCATGTAAGATAACAGCAGTAATTTCTGAGGTACGTAGGCAAGAAAGACTGACGACCTAGCTTTTTCCACTCTCCTCTATGCACTGAGGTAGGGTAAGAGGTAGAGAAAGGACATATGTACCATTTTAAAATAATTTGTTGATTTTATTCTGTGGAGACATCAGTGTGGTTGACAGTTTAAATAAGTAGCAATAAGCACTACTGCTGAACACATTTATATAATCTTTTAGTTAAAAATAAAAGAATTGTTTAATAGCAAAAATCATTCCAACCATAGCAGAAATTGAAACTGTGTAGCTGTATGATATTTTCTGTTTAACATGGTAGAAATTGCAGAGTTGCATGAAAAATATAGTTTGTCCACATCTTTGACCTGCCCTCTGCCCACTAGCTATTTTGATCAGAACAACTTAAAATTCCTTAACTTGGAATAATTTTAAACAACAGCCATTTTATACACTCTGCTTAGAGCAGGCTGAGTTAAAAAATTCTCTTTCCAAATTACACAAGCCTAAGGCCCAACACAAGCAACAGTTCCGTACTAAGTATGACCAAGAACTGTCAAAAAGAAACAGTATTTTGCACCTACTTCCACCCGTAAGATCCAAACTTGGTCTCTAAATCTTTATGTTTATAGGTATAAAAAACATTTTTTAAACTTTTTGAAAGTTTGCTCCATTAATTTTTTTCCTCTCTATTGAAAATTCACTCTTAACATATTTGTAATATCAGAGGTGGGACAGAAAGTTCATGCAACCTATCCCAAACTGAAGCTAACATCCAGTCTTGTATATGCTACACATAAATTTTATGCATTTCTTATAAAATCAACATACAAAATAAAGCATTCATAAACATTAGTAATTATCTCAAAGTGACAACAGCATTTGAAGAAACCTTTACTGTTCCACAACTGTATCCTTCTTACCTTTCTTAAATACAGCCAAATGCCCATGAAAAAATATTTTTGAAGATCACATAATCACAGAATGTCCCTGGCTGGAAGAGACTTCTAAGATCATCCAATACTGCAAGCTCACCGCTAAACCATGTCCCTAAAGATGAGATCTTTCTCCCTGCAAGCTCTTCAAGGAAGAGATAAAATACTTTATTTGATACTATATGCAGTTTAATGCCTTTATGATATTTTAATATAAGGATAAAAGTAACCGCTATTACAGATTTTTTTTTTAAACCAAAATGAAACTGGTAAATTCAATGTTAATGAAAAATATAAACTAACAGAACAGAAATTAATTCTGTTCATACAGCACTGGTAGTGCAAACAAAGATGCAGAAGAACCACTAGCAGGGTTGTACCAGTAAATCGGAACCTCACTGTAGAAAGCAGATGGTGCAATTCAAGTCAGAGACCACTCAGCACTTTACAAGTAATGACAGCCTTCACTCAGTAGCAACCCAGCACCTGGGCCAGAAGCCAATTAATATCCAGTGACCAATTTAAATGAGGGGGTTGACCATTAAAGACTAACTTACCAGCATTTGATTACATAACCCCTCTTTTTCCTTCTACAGTATCTACCCCATCTGCCCTTCCAAACAGTGTTCTCTCCACCAACATTCCCACATTCCTGCCTCCTCACCCAATGCATGAATGCACCCAGCTCACTCTATATTCACATTCCCTCCCTTTGCAATGTGACTGTCTTTACTCAGTATTCTCTCCCCCTCTTTTTCAAATACCTTCAAACACCTTGTCTTCAGTCTTATTTGGCCTACGGGTGACTGAGAAGCAGCCCAACCGGAGGCAGAGTTAGCATGCACTCTGAGAGGTCACCTACCCAGCTGGGAGGCACAAGTGTCTTCTGTCAGGCCAGAAACCTAGCAGTACACATGCACCTTAGACCTGCACGTTTGGATCAGCTGGCTGCCTGGTCAGGAGATTTGTGTCCTCCCAATGGGCAGCTGCCAAGTCAAGAAACACATGAAGTCTCTGAAGCCACAAACCATAGCAAACACATACCATCTGAACCTAAAAAGCCTCGAGGAAAAAGATACAGCCCTAAGAGCCACTTCCACTTGGTGGCCTTCTACAGTATGCCTGCACAATGCACCCTTTCAAGTTTCATCTAGTAAGGCAATCAGATCAACAATCCTGTACCTTTATATTGTTGCTGTACGTTATATGGTATGTGAACAATCGTATTTATGTTGTGTCTTCTTCACTGTAACTTCCCATAATTATTTCCACAATATAGAAAAAGGTTTTAATCGCATTTCTTTTGATGCAATTACCTTAAGTTGGCAATAACACAGATCACACCATACTGGTGAACTTATGAGTAAATTATTTTAAGTTTCTGAAAACAAGAAATACTGCTATCACCTTTTTGTTTTCCTTACTTAGCTGGATCAGCAAGGAGTCCCCTTCCCTGCCTCCCCCCCAAAAAAAAACAAGCTTAAGTTGATTTATTAATATAAAAAACAAATCCTGTTGCTTTCATAAACTCTTTAAAAATAGAACAACCACCAAATGTGCAAGGTTTGTTTACATGCAAAGACCTCCTGAGGACAACTAAAGAAATTAACAGTTTACACTAATTCAAGTATCTTAAGTTTTGAATTTATCTTTACTGACTTCAGGTTTTTAGTTTCTTTCCTTGATATTGCAGGCACATTTTGTGTTAATATATATGGTCCTGGTCCTACACATTTGACCCACACAAGCACACTTCAGAACTGGTGCCACACAGGATGCTACCGGTTTCAGCCCAGCTCTGAAGAGGGATGAGATTCTTCTAAGTAGATCTACAGGTAATTCCACATGGGCAAACATCTACAAGCACCAAAATTCTTAAAGCAGACCTCCAGAAGCACATAGTCACCATAAAAGTAATAGAATATTTTTGCTTTCTACCATGCATACTAATTTATGGACAATCATAATTTTAAACTGCATTGCACACAAATATCCATACTGAAATATATCAGTACATTCAGGAAAGCTGGCTGTTTTTTTACAGACACATGCAGAACAGCATATTATTTTTAAGTCGCCTTTTTTTTAAATCTTAAGAAGCACTTTCTTCAACAGGTGGACAATGCTTAGTATTAAACCACTTATTAATGAGAATGAAAGCTACTACAGAAAAATGGAATTTGTGTACTGGTAGTATAAAAATCTAACTAGAAAAAAAAATCTTGTACTCATCTATGGTAACAAACACCTTTCTAGTAATGTAACTATATTTCAGTAATAACAGCATATTGACTATAGGACATATTCATGAAACAATACTGAACATGCCAAAGTCATTGTCACCGAGTATTCTATTTTGATTTCCTAACCTTTTACACTATGATTCCACATGCATTGACTAACATAACTTCTTTCTAAAAAATAATGTTATATAAACAGAGAAGTACATGGCATTCAACAGGATAACAATTTTAGCTAAGTTTGAAGAAAATGAAGCTTAGTAAACTCATTCCAAGCTTTACAGTAGTTAGGGCATTGTATATGCTTTAAATCCAATTAAACACAGTAATTCACTATGGGGGTCAGCTTTTGCACATAATTGTCCTCAGAAACAAAACTTCCCTCCCCCCAAAAAAAGAAAACTGTATTTCTATACCTTAGAGTTATAAATACTGCCTTGAAGAACAAGCAAAATGTAGACCAATGCTGCAATGCCTGACTGGGTCTACAGAGCACCTGAAAGCACATTTTTCAGGTGTATGAAATACCCTTTATAAATGTGCCTAGATCCTGTGAATTCTGCATGTCCACAGCTGCAAAAAAAAATATTTTCAGGTACCACAGAATTTATTGTTTTGCTGTAAAATTCAGTATTTTGTTGTTGCTAGGCACCTGACATTTAGTGCTTTGTCCTCTTGCCCTTTTTTACTTGCATACATGTTCTCTTTCCTTCAGTTTTCTTAACAATTATGAATTCATTCTATTACAGAAAATATCGCATGTGCAGTCAATGGGTACAGACATGAAGGTGCCAAGGAACAGAAGATTAATTCCATCAAGCTTCTACTCAAAGAGTGAGAAAATTATTATTAGCAGAGAATGAGAGACAAAACGACCAGTGAGCAAGACAGTCAGGGGTATTGCAGTGTATCCCTCTCAGCCCACAGCAAAGGATTTCTGAATTGGCCCATGTGGGTTACACCATTGAAGCCAAGACAGTGGGGAAAAGATTTCCAGACAGCACACTCAAAACCTCTTTAGAAATATCTGATATTGAGATTAAACAGCTACCATGTTCAATGATGAGTCAGAACTATGTGTGTATATACGAGGGAAAGAAAGGTATCTCACAGTGATACAACAGATAAATACTGCCATTAAATTTATTCCCATTTACTACAGAGAGCACAGGGCTCTATCATGAATACTCTCTAGAGACATAGTTAAGGTTACACATTCATACCTATATGAGGTCGTTCCTGATTTTTTCCAGTATTTACTGTGCACTATATGAGCATATACTGTTAGAAATGTGAATCTTCCTAGGTTTTCATAGATGGTACCAGAGGGAGAAAAGCATCCAAGAAACAGCTCTGTAATCTCCTGTGTTTCAGAGCTCTACTATCCTCCCCAGAATTATAGAGGGCTTACGTGAATTCTGTAATGTGGCACCGTTTACCTAGCCATTACCTGGATTTTACATAATTTGAGATTACTAGAACCCAGATAATCCTGGGAAAAATAACCATGTAAGGTTAACGGTTCTTAAATTTCTTTCCTTAAGTTTTCTTTTAATACAAATATACTTTTTAAAAAAACAAACAAAACCCTACACACATTTCTACACCTATCCTATGCCATAATAATGTACTCAGAACATGCTAGATTTACCCCAAAAATGAACAATTTTCATCTAGCTTAATTAAGCCCTTGGGATGAATCCCAAATGAAAAGTTACCCCAACACATTACATCCCAGTAATGCATGTTGTTATAGCACTTATCCAAAGAACTTTAACAGAGTTACTCATATTTAGTCATATGATCTAGTGATTTACAGAACTGAGAATCTCTACACGTGGATTATCATGGAAGCACAGCAACCTTTGGACTGGGAGGCAGAGGCCAACCACCAGACGTCACAGCATGTAACAATGGAGAAATGCATGCAGCATTAAATATGACCTATCTAAACTGCAGCAAACAAACATGTGGAAAGTCCAGCAAGCATCCTAAGAGAAAAGGTCTCTCTGAATCAGAATGATCACCTTAATTTACAGGATTTTTATGCATTTTAGGCAGTTACGGATTGACAAGTAACGCTGTAAATTATTCTAGACTACTAATCTGAACAATTGCTCCTCCCACATCAATAAAAAAGGAAAAAAGTATGAACACAGTTTACTCTTGCAGACAAACATGCTCTAGTGCATCACTTACAGAACCACAGAATTTTTTTAGTTGGAAGGGACCTTAAAGATTATCAATTTCCGGCTCCCCTGCATGGGCAGGAACACCTTCCACTAGAACAGGCTGCTCAGAGCCTCATCCAACCTGCCCTTCAACACCTGCACGAATGCAGCCCCCACAATATCTCTGAGCAGCCTGTTCCAGTGTGTCACCACCCTTACATTGAAGAATTTATGCCTCATCTCTAATCTAAATCTCTCTTATTTTAGCTTAAAACCATTACCTCTCATCCTCTCACTGCAAACCCCTGTTAAAAGACTCTCTCCAGCTTTCCTGTAGGCCCCTTTCAGGTACTGGAAGGCCACTACGAGGTCCCCCTCAGAGACTTCTCTTTTTCAGACTGAACAACCCTAACTCCCTCAGCCTGTCCTCATACAAGAGATGCTCCAGCCCTCGGATCATTTTTGTGGCCCTTCTCTGGACACGTTCCAACAGGTCCACATCTTTCTTGTGCAGGGGGCACCAGAGCTGAATGCAGTATTCTAGGTGAGGGCTCACTAGGGCAAAAGAGAGGTGCAGAATCACCTCTCTCGATCTGCGGGCCACACTTCTTTTGATACAGCCCAGGATGGAGTTGGCCTTCTGGGCTGCAACTGCACACTGGTGGCTCATGTCCAGCTTTTGATCCACTAGCTCTTTATCCCCCAGGTTCTTTTCCACAGGGCTGCTCTCAAGTGTGACTTCCCCCAGCCTGTATTCATATCTTGGGTTACCTCGGCCCAGGTGCAGGACCCTGCACTAGGTCTTG
The DNA here is from genome assembly GCF_000747805.2 of Chaetura pelagica. NCBI lineage: Eukaryota > Metazoa > Chordata > Aves > Apodiformes > Apodidae > Chaetura > Chaetura pelagica. Next base: position 3,809,602 of record NW_009970718.1, on the reverse strand, counting down.
CTGAAACTCATGAGGTTCACCTGGGCCCACTTCTCTAGCTTGTCCAGGTCCCTCTGGATGGCATCCCATCCCTCTGGCATATCAACCACACCACCAAGCTTGGTGTCATCAGCAAACTTGCTGAGGGTACTCTCAATGCCACCATCAATATTCAATGTCTTCATATTGAATATGAAGATATTAAACAATACTGGGCCCAGCACTGACCCCTGAGGGACACCACTTGTCACTGTTTTCCATCTGGACTTAGAGACGTTGACCACTACCCTCTGGACGCGACCACCTAGCCAGTTCCTTATCCACTGAACAGTCCACTCATCAAACCCACATCTCTCCAATGTAGTGAGAAGAATGTTGTGGGGGACCACATCAAAGGCCTCGCAGAAATTCAGAACGATGACATCCACTGCTTTTCCCTGGTTGACTGATGTAGTCATTTCATTGTAGAAAGCCACTAGGTTGATCAGGAAGGATTTGCCCCTGGTAAAGCCATGCTGGCTCTCCTGGATCACCTCCTTGGCCTCCACATGTCCAGTTCAACAGAACTCCACTCTGTTACACTATGCAATCCCTCTTGCAGCATAGCTGGCTTGCTACAATTTATCTGGAGTTAAAATGAATGCATGCACATTCAATTAAGGACAGAAAAAAAGAGTAAGTTCAGAACTCACTGTCACTAGCTTGTTGCTGAAAATCTAATTCAGGTCTGCTTAAACTTGAACTCATTGCTCTAAGGAGACTGTATTTTAGATCTGATACCTAGCTCACTAATCTAGTACCTCAGGCAAAGCCTAAACTCACTATTCTGGGTACCATTTTGCTGTTTATTATCCTTCCTTAAGATAAGCTTCTTTCTTTCAATCGTTCCAATATTTCTGTTCTTAGGTATCCTAAGTTTATTTATTCCCTAAGGAATAAAGATTGTTCTTCCTCTCATTCATGCTATATTTTCTGCTTTTCAACACTGCAGAGGGCAAACAAGCTTATGAATAGTTTTATTTTCCTCATATATTCCTAATTTATATTCATTTTCAAATATTTAAGATGATATAGAAGCTTGAAGAGAGACAATCCCTGCATTAAAGAGCTTACAGTCTCACACCCCTCTGTGAGATAAGTAAACAAACATCAGAATACCCACTTTCTAAATATGAATAAAAATATAGCAAATGAGTAAGCTAAGGCCATAGTATAAATATATATCAGACTGATAACCAGAAGTAAGATCAGGTGATGATCTCTGGCCTATAGCCGATTCCATCTAAGAACTATGTCTTCTAGTAATGTGGACGGGTGCTACAGTAACATCAGTCAGGTGAATTTAAGCTGCAAGACACCACTCTGACTCTCTGAACAAGCATTTTAAAACAAAGCACAGCAAAACAGAACACAAACAATCCATTCTCATAATCTGTTACATACTCAATTTTCAGTCTTCCAATTCACAGAACATAACATTATCCTGTTTTACTTTCCAAGTAGTGCTTCCTCAGCTATTGATTAAAGAGGACTTTTAGAAGATAGTAAATCATAGTAGCCCCCTTTTATGGGTGGTTTCACTGCCACTTAGGAAGAAGAAATATGCCTGTCAGAACTGGATTCTAGTTTTGTTGTTTGCCTTGCTTGTTGCTTTTTTTTTTTTTTTTTTTAAAAAAAAAAAAGGCTTTACTGTATTTGTATTTGACATGCGCTCTCCAGGTAATTGTGTGAACCTCTGTGTACCTCTAGTACCTCCCATGTAAAACTTAACTAATACTTCACTATTTCATTACTAAGGAAAGGGGAGAAGGGGTTAAGAAACAAAAAAAAAGAGTATGAAAGTCATCTATTGAGATTTAACTGCAAATAAACAATGTCACTAAAGCCTATTAGCTCTAAAATAAAATTTTTAAAAAGTCTGAAACTCATTTTCTTAGCCCAGGCTTACTCCACCTCTCAGGGAAAGAAGCAATATCCTTGTATTCAATATACATTCTTGATTTAGTTGTACTATGATTACCATTTATTCAAACCTAAGATGTTACCACAGCTATTAATAATTTTACAGCATAAATTAATTTTTATATTGTTCCAGTTCTGATCTCAGCATATAAACTTTCCAACAATTATTAGAAGATTTGGTAGGTCCTAAAAGTCACTGTGGTTATTACAGTGTTGCCAGAAACTTGCCCTTTGGAGATTATTAGCTGACATCTTCTAGATAAGCTTTTAAGTTAAACAATCAGAATTCTGTATTAAAACTGAAGAACAACATTCACCCCTCCCCAAATAAACCAATGTATTTCGGCTTAGCAGCAGTGATTTAGGTCATTTCCAACAAAAAGCTTGCAGAAAAATAATCAGGAAGAGAAAATATTTTAACATTCATCATACTAATTTTTCACTACATTTTTCAGCAGCATAGGCTTCCTTCAGAGGGAAGGAAAAGCTCAGAAACTTTGATAGAGGCCAAACTCCTCTGTATAGTGACTGGTATCACAGCAGAACTCTAAGAAAGAACAATTTTAAGGTAGCTATGTTTCCTTTCACCTGCTGCTTGCTCTCCTCAGAAGAGGCCTAATTCAAATTTGTATTACAGAAGTTCATTTTTCTTTTGAGTAGATTCCCTGCAACTCTGACAAGACAACATCCATCCAAGTAAGTAACTCCTATTAAAAGACACTATAAGATTTTAACAACCAACATATTTAATTCCCCTAAATAAAGCTTTACACCATGAACAGTAACTGGTCTTGACTGTGAATATGTTGAGTGTACCATTACAGTACAACTAAAATAAAATTCAGCCTCCAACTATGTAAAATACTCACTTCAGACTTAAAAGCAAGGCCTCAGACATCTGACTGAAACATGCATTATAATTCTTGAGGTGGGGGAAGTTATTCTTAGAATAAATCATAAAATTGTCATCCATATCTATGTTTCCTGTCTTGCCAATGATTGCAGGATTGGTGACAAAACTGAGCGCAACAGACTCCACAAGTGAAGTCTGTAGTGTTGCAATAAAAGTCTGTAGCTGTGCAAGATGAAAGCCTTCATTACAGTGTTACTCAAAGGACAGAACCTGTAAGGTCACCTGGTCCATTTCTTAGCTAGTCCTGGCTCATTACATATTGCACATGTATTAGTGTCTCGGACAGGCTAGTTAGGAATGACCTGTGATGTAGGTTTTTCCCTTAGCATGCTTGACATACTATTCAGAAGGTACACAAGTATATCTTGGGGTTTTTTGTATGCTATGTGCTCTGAATTTTCTCCCTCAGTTTCATCTCATCTTACACATTAACACAGCCTCTTATTTTATTTAAAACTCATCTCCCTTTTAAGTATGTAGGCCCTTCAAAATGCTTATCTGATACCACTTCCCTTTCTCACCCATAATGTTCATTTAGCCAAGAAAAACATCTATTACTCAAATATATTTTTTAATCAATTAGTCCCTTCAGCCTTCTTAACATTTTGTTGCTCTCTTAGTTTCTGTTAAGTTGCCCCACCTGTTGCAAAGGCTCTGAAAGTCAAACAGTACTCCAAATACAGTCACACCATCTCACACAAAAACTCATCTCCTAGTTGTTCAGTGCCTCTGTGGATGCAACCTAAACTCACTCTGGTTTTTACAAAGCCTATACATCATATTGCAAATTGGGGCCTGTTCTTCCTGTCAGAAGCATGCACAAATCCCCTTCATATGAAAGGGAGTTGGGTGCACACAACTGACAGGATTATCAGGCCCATGGTATCACTCCTATCCCTTTTTCAGCAATACTGTTTTCCAGGTTATTCCCTCACAGTGAATACCTGTTTTGGATTACTATTCCTCAGCTGTTTTAGCTTGCATTTACCAAACTAAATCTCATTTGTATTTTCCAACAATGTGCCTCATTTCTTTATATCACCTTTTTTTTCTGCCCTGACTTGTGTTTAACTCTTCCCACTATCATTGTCTGTTAATACCACATAGGACATTCTCGTAGTTAATTAATTCAGACACTAAATATGCCTAAAATGGCTAAACTTGTATTACTACAGGCATACATAAGCACTAGCGTTACTCTTTTAGCTCCTAAAACTGCTGTGACTCACCAAATCTACTCTTCATACTTTATTCTATTTTTGCTTATGGTCCTTCACTCAGTTTTTCATTTGGAACACTACACATATATATAAATAATTTGTTAATGAGAGATTGAGATGTATTTTAATTTTAGAGAATATTTAAAATACTACTACAGCTACAACTTTCTCTTCATCCACTGGGGCCTTGAACATGCAATCACATTTGGCAAACAAGCAAGCTTCTCCATACTCACAGATCTATGTGCAGATGCTGTTGCAGTATCAGATCTTAATTCTAAATGCTGAGCAAGAATAACAATTAAAACTCTTTTAAAGTAATTTTACTCAGAAAATTCTATGCTTATTATTGTTTCCTTAATATTTCTGCCATTATTTTACTAGGAACAGACAATTTATCTAGCTCTTCAGCTCATGCTGCTTTTCTTACCATTCTTCTTTCCCCCCCTTTTTTAATTAAAGAAATCAGTACTATTATTCAATTTCTTAGTAGCATCTTGAAGATAGAATCACCTAAAAATATCTTCAGATCTTTCAAAAAACCCCTCTATTTGTTGTCAATAACTGTTTCATATGGTCCTGATTTTTAACTGCTTCCACTTTTTCATCCTACTATATATGGAATTTCAGGAAATTTGGCATAATGGCTTGTCTTTATAATAACTTTATGCAACTTCTCATTTATGAACTGACCTCTTCCCTCTCTACTTGACTTCCCCTTACCTCCCCAATAACTACAACAGTAAATTCTTACTCATCTTTAACTTATATTAACTCATTTCTCTTGCCTTTACTGGAAGGTTACAATACACAACTGCTAATCACCTTTCAGAAATTCTCTGCAGAACTGAGACTTATTTTACCTGACACTTAGTCCTTTCATATAATTTACCTTAATGCAGATAAACTATTTCCAAAACCAAACTGGTTTTACTTCAGTTAGGCATACTTCATTTGCACATTTAGTTTACCAGTTTTCTCACTCCCCAAGAACAGATGAAGACCCACAAAAAAACCAAAGTATTGCTTACACTCACATGAAAACCAACAGAACCTTATACTAACATGTGAGGTCACATCAACCCAATTCAGTAGGAGTGTAACCTAATCTACCATTAACATAAAAAACAGACTATATTTCATGTTAACATTGTTTTCACCTTCTGCATGTTTACCAACTAACAAAAATGTAAAAGCATGCCTACGTAACGGATGTTTACATTTATTACCCCATATAAAAATATTTTCATTAACATTATAAAATAATCTTCAGAGAAGCATTTAGAAAATGCTTTATTAATTCATCTCAATTGAGATGAAACATCTAATTTACACTACATCCAAGGGAACTACACTCTCTGATGCTGTAGAGACTTACAGAACTACATTAACAAGTACAGTCTATCAATGGTTATCGGCACTGTGGCTTTTGACTGCTCACTAAGAACCACAGTGCATAAATTACTTCACCTGTCAGATGGCTCAAAGCAACACAGGCACAAAGTTTGAATGGTTCAGACTTTCCCTAACATAAATAACTTTTTCCAGTGAGAGAAAAGAGAGGGCAGTGCAAGGGAGAAAGGGTAGATAGGATTGCCAATCATATATTCCAATATCACCTATCATAAAGCCTATGAGATTTGTATCAGAAGTTTAAAAAAATCACATCTTTAATGAAGCTTAACATACATTCCCAAAGACACCCAGCAAAATTCCACAATAGTAAAAATGAAAAAGATATTTAAACAAAGAAGACACACCCCACAACTGCCTGGAAAAAAACATAACCCAATGACTGTTCAGCAAAACCTTCAGTTTGATCAAGCCACAGGACTACTGACATCACACAAAAAATTCAACTTTCTAAATTGTTCACACAGGAATTTTAAGTCAAAATGACAGCATTATTAGAGATAACACAGCAAAAGGAGCAACTGGTCCATGTAGCTTGAGACCTTATCTCAGTGAACATGGTATGCCAGATGTTTCATAGAAAGAAGCAACTTTCATCACAAACCATCACAAATCCAAATCTGCGAAAGTATGCATGTAGGTGCACACCACTCAATCCCTCTGAATCCAACAGCGTCCCATCTGCCATGCAGATCCCTCATTTTACAGAACACAAAACACAAAATTGCATAAAAATGATACAAAACTTGATAGGCCTCAATTTCTTTGGCTTTGTTTGCAAAATCATTACAATAGCGAGCCCAAGATTATACTCCTATTTGAGACTCAAAAAGAACTTTTTTTTTTTCCCAAGGGTAATTGCTCAGCAGTTCATGAAAATCTAGCCCTATAAGAAACCTTAGGTTATGGTC
>NW_009970718.1:3800435-3803155 GCF_000747805.2 Chaetura pelagica | reverse complement strand
TTTCCCTATAAGCAAATTTCCCCACATAAACTTTCTAGGTTAAAGCTAAATGATGTTAACCTAGTAGAGATGCATGTGTATCTACTGTCATAGTACTGCACAGTTAAGGAGGTGAACTCAGCTGGGAAACAGTTCACATCAAACTTGGATTATGTGAGAAGCAAAGTAAAGCAGTAATTTAAAACAAAACAAAACAAGAACAAAAAAAAAAATAAACAACTAAAAACCAGTGTACCCCAAAACCAACAACCTTGACAGTTTCTTTCAGAATGGCCTAAGTAAATCACCGATTATGATAAAACAGACATTTTAAAAAAATCTTCATCATAACCTTTTATCAACTTTTTTTCTAAATTCCAAATAATTAAAAACCATTTATTTTTATGTAATATTGTATTGATATTTTCAGCAACTGTATTTTAAATAATGTCAATACTGGCATACTAATAACAAAAATAACATTTTTATATGTCTGAATAAATTAAAAAGTAGTCTCTTATTAAAAATGAAGTCATTGGAAGGCTAAATTAACATTAATTGTGTTAACTGCCACAGCATATAAATACTTTCAAAATACAGATGTAAACAGAAATGACATACAATCTTCTACTGCAAAAAAGTTAGGCCATTCAAACACTTATAAAATATAAAAATAAAAAGGGCAAAACAAATTATATGTAAAATCTAGTCAAGTAATAAACAACATAGTCCAACAGAAAACTTCCAAAAGCAAAACATTACATTCTATGATCCAACAAATCTTGAGCAGCAACACTAGCTCAATACTATGTAATAGAGAGAGAGGAGGGGAAGAAAAAAAAAAAAAAAAGAAAAAAAAAAAAGTGAGCTGCCCACTTCATTCCTAGGCCTTGCCAGCAAAAAAAACTTTGCTAAGGCTATTAACAATGGTAACTCCTTTTCTTAGTCTGGATCTTGAAGCAATCATATGTCCCCACCAAAAAAAGAAAAATTCAGTAACTACAGATATCTAAGGTTTTCCAGACATCATTGTAACTCAATAACTGCTCCACTGTGCTATGAACTCTAGAGCTTCAAGCTGGAAGTCAATCTAGGACAACCAATAGAAAGTGCACCTGTACAATTACTGCATTTCCTAATTCAGAAGGCCAGACTAGAGACACATAAAGCTTGTGTGTACTCAGATCACCAAAACAGAAATCCAAAAGACCATTCATCTTTTGTGCATATTGCACATATATATTATCATTAATTGCAATGAAAAATATAATTTATACAATTCAGAAACAGAAAATTACATTCCTTAACCAATATGTAATTATTTTAAATTAAATATAACTGTCTATATATAGCATATAAAACCACCTTATATGCAATAATTAAAAAAATGTTCACACCAAAGATTAATCACCAAAAGTTTAGAATATTTTTTTTTTTAAGTCATCTGATCAGTACCACACACAGTATTTTACAATATTGAGTATGAACTCTATGCTACATTAAAATATAACCTGCATCACAAAAAATAACAAGTATTATTTCAAGGACTGTAATCTTATTTTTTTAAACTGCAGAAATCTATTTTTCTCTTATTTAGCTCTATGTACTCTAAAATAAAAAACCTGTGATGCTAGTAACTGATAACAATATAATTTATCCACAGCAGCCTACCTTTCTGCAGATGCATTTTCATTCAATGTCTGACCTCAATGAGCAGTAAACAAGTTTACATGTATCAACACATTTCACTGCTCTAAAAATTAAGCTAAGTTTCTGTAACTACAATAACATGATCTCTAACAGCCCTTTAATACTGTCCTTCTAAAACAATCAATAAAAATGGCTCTGACGTATACTGTTCATATACTTGGGATCCCTTCAAAGTTTAAGGCTTGCAGATGTAAAATAGAAATAAAAGAACTACAATAGAGAATTATATTTAACTGGTCACTGCACCAGACCAATAAGGAATTACAAGTTCTTTCCGGTTTATTTTATAGCATTTTTAAAGGGTGGGGGTATTTTTACTATTGCACACACTGAAACCCAAATATAATCCCACACTCAAAAATACTACTGCAACAGCTTGATAGCACTCACCGCAAGTAATACTGTTTTAAAGCGAAGGCAGCGTTAGAACAACTTCTGGGAAAGTTAAACTCCTCTACAATTTCTCCCCACTGATTCTTCTCTGATACCTGTCAAAAACAACACACAGGCCGAGATACACAACGTACACATAAACATGTCGTTGACAGCGAACATCACGAAAAAACACGAGCTGCCATGAAGCAAATAGATAAATATATACAAAGAAATAAACACGAATGTATATGAGATTTAGGACTATATATTTTACTGACAGTGGGTAGCACTTCCCTTCGGGAATAATCCTGCTTCTCACCGGTATTTTGCTTCATTTATTTTTTTTAATATACAGGGGGGTTTGGGGTTTGTTTTTTGGGTTTTATTTTTGGGGGGGGGGCGCCGGGAGGGTTTGCATTGTTTTGGGGTTTGTTTGTTGTTGTTTTTACTGCCTGGACAATAACCAATCGGGAGTCCCTCTGTCGCCCCCTTTTAAATCCTAACGCGGTCCGTTAAAAACCCAAAGAAGTTCAAAATGCTGCGGGGAAGGCTTGGCGGGGGCGCCCCCTGGCCTGCGGGGCGCGGGGGGCCGGCCCGGGGGGGCCCCCCCGGCCACAGCCACAGACACACACAGGCCTTTCTTTTTACGCCTACAT
>NW_009970718.1:3799544-3799984 GCF_000747805.2 Chaetura pelagica | reverse complement strand
AAGAGGTTAGTGGGAGAGAAACACAAATTAAAACTTCCACTCACCTTCCCAAATCCGCCTAAAGTGGTGACTCTGGTGTAGAGAGCGTGAAGATCCAGCTCTTTCCCACCCACTACGGGGATCTTCTTAAAAGGAGACCTGCCAAAGGAGATACACACAAAACACCACAACTTGTCAGCTCTGCCCCCTTTTCTCCCCTCGCTGGGGCTGCCGTGTCCTTCAGGGAAGGGGCTGGAAGTTGGATCTGGTCGGTTTAAAAGCCTCCCCCCCTCCCGTTCCATCTCCCCATTTTCCTCACCCTCTGCTGTGGTGAAACTGCCGCAGCTCGTCCAGGAAAGCGAGTCCCTTTCTCCGCTGGTCTGCGTGGTTTTTACCCGTCGAATTTGCCATTTTTGTATTAAAAAAGGTTCTCGTAAAAAAAAAATAAAATCCAATTTAAA
>NW_009970718.1:3798619-3798885 GCF_000747805.2 Chaetura pelagica | reverse complement strand
GAGAGAGGGTGGTAATTGCGATTCCTGTCCCCACACAACACACAGGCAAAGAGACGGGGAGGGAGAGGGGCACCTCTCAGTAATTCCTCCTCCCGCTGCTGCTGCCTCTCTCAGCACCACAAACCCAACCGATCCAGCCTGCACATGAGACTCAACATGGTGCTGCTGGATCACACAATGAATTGGGTTACTGTTGTGGTGGGGTGGGGGGGGAGCCGGAGTGAGGTATTGACAGTGTGTGTGTGTTACAGCCGCGGCTCCATGCG
>NW_009970718.1:3796453-3798059 GCF_000747805.2 Chaetura pelagica | reverse complement strand
GGGGGGTGGGGGAGGGGGGGAGGGCAGGAAAGGTGGATTTGGAAAGCGGGGCCGAATTTTTTAATTGGACTAAACCCAACGCCCTGAGTTCAAGGGGAGAGAAAACAACAACTGAAGGGGGCACTGGCGGATTCGGACTTTCGAAAAACTTTCCCGAGTCCCCCGGCCTGAGGTGTTTCCAAGGGCAGGAAGTGGACCCGGATGGCCCAGCGGGGGTGGGGGGGGCAGCAGAAACCCCTCATTTCGAGACGTGGGGGACTTAAAACTCCCCAGAGGAGCAGGCCCAGCGCTTGCCCAAGGAGAGGGTGCCCCGGGAAGGTTTCCCAGCAGGAGCCTGAACTCTGACTCGCTCCATAATTTGTCGGGGTTTTTTTCGTCTTTCCCTTAGAGACACCACGGCCTGTAATCAAAGTGCTTTTTAGGACTGCTGAAGTGCCTGTGTATTTCTGTATATTGATGAATGGATCACCAAGTGTAACGTTAACGAAGGACGAAGATCTCGGCCCTCACCCTGGCCAGGCAGTGTCCAGCAGTAGCACTGGAGACTGCTCCCCCCTCTCCCCACGGTGTGCACAGTGTTTGTAAACACTTGAGGTGTTTTCCACACAGGAGGGCCCAGGAGAAGACCTGCATACCAACCGTGTTGGAGCCTGGCACCCCTCGGCGTAAACAGGAGCAAGAAGGGGCCCATGTGGTGAACGGCACCTTCTCTGGAACCTTTGCTCCTCAGGTGAAGCAAGCGGCGACCCAGGTGGGCATTTGTCCCTCTCTGGCAAGCAAACGGAGCCGCAGGTGAGCGCTGGCTCCAGCTTCAGAAGCTGCGGAGGAACATTTGCCCCTCACAACCAATACATGAAAATCCAAGGCCAGATAAGGCCTTCAGGTTGGTTTTTTTTTAAGCAGAACTTCTCATTAAGTAAGTGAAAGGACCTGTGCTTTAAAATCAATGGCACATTATAGCCCCAAGTGAACCCTTAAAGAAGGAAAACTATAATTCCTTTCTACTCCATGTCCTAACTTACTTATGGAAATAAACATTTTTTTTTCAATTATATATATATATATTTTTTTTCTTTTTGACTTGGGTGCTGTTTCAGCTCAAATAAAGCCATAGAAACATAGTAAGGTGTCTGGTAAGATTTGCCCTGGGCTCACACTTCCGTGAGGAGGGGAAGGGGTAAAAGAAATTCCTTAGTTTAAAATTAATACTCTATGGAAAGTCACCCTGTCTGTGTGGAGTGGTGGTGGTGTGCGGATTTCAGTGTAAAAAACGCATGTCTTGTTCACTGTAGCATTAAAAATGCGTCGTCGTCGCCCCCCCCAACAAAAAAAAAAAATTAAAAAAAAATTTAAAAAGTGTATCTGCATCAGATCCTGGTCTGCAGCTCCTGCCTGTGACACTGAGTTCCTGCTATTTCACCCACAGTATGCGTAAGATTCCCAACGGCAGGATAAAATGGATGAGAGGTTTGAAACCAGAGATTGAGGGGCTAGAGACATGCACAGTTAAACCTTCCTTCACAGGAGGGCGGTGGTTATTAATTATGCCTTAAAATTCCTTAAAAGAGGCGGGGGGGGGGGGGGAGGCCCTCCGCCGGGGGGGGGG
>NW_009970718.1:3793707-3794248 GCF_000747805.2 Chaetura pelagica | reverse complement strand
TTTTTTTTCTTTTTGACTTGGGTGCTGTTTCAGCTCAAATAAAGCCATAGAAACATAGTAAGGTGTCTGGTAAGATTTGCCCTGGGCTCACACTTCCGTGAGGAGGGGAAGGGGTAAAAGAAATTCCTTAGTTTAAAATTAATACTCTATGGAAAGTCACCCTGTCTGTGTGGAGTGGTGGTGGTGTGCGGATTTCAGTGTAAAAAACGCATGTCTTGTTCACTGTAGCATTAAAAATGCGTCGTCGTCGCCCCCCCCAACAAAAAAAAAAATTAAAAAAAAATTTAAAAAGTGTATCTGCATCAGATCCTGGTCTGCAGCTCCTGCCTGTGACACTGAGTTCCTGCTATTTCACCCACAGTATGCGTAAGATTCCCAACGGCAGGATAAAATGGATGAGAGGTTTGAAACCAGAGATTGAGGGGCTAGAGACATGCACAGTTAAACCTTCCTTCACAGGAGGGCGGTGGTTATTAATTATGCCTTAAAATTCCTTAAAAGAGGCGGGGGGGGGGGGGGAGGCCCTCCGCCGGGGGGGGGG
>NW_009970718.1:3774474-3793105 GCF_000747805.2 Chaetura pelagica | reverse complement strand
GGGCGGGGCCGGAGCCCGGGGCTGCCCGGGCGGGAGAAGCTGCGCCCCGCGCGCCCCTCCGCGCGCCCGGGCGGACGGGACCGCGCCTGTCGGACACCGGCGAGCCTGTAATGAATGACAAGACGATCTGCCTCTTTATGTAACTAACTAGGTCACTGTCAGCACTTAATTACTGTTTGCTTCATTTTAGTGCGTGCCTTATGAATAAACCGGCTATTAGGCTGAGGCTTCAAGTAACACTACCCAGCACCAAGGTACAAAATGTCTGTATTGGACTCTGCTCTTGTGATGCCAGCTTGGTAATAATTACTGCTTTACGTTAACGATGTCTTGGTTCTTACAGCTTGGTTCTTGAGCTTTATACCTGAAATAAGTGGAGATCCCCTATTATAAGATTGTGAAGCTGATACTGGTGCTACACCACCGGTTTTGTTGTTTTTGTATTGATGGGGCTCCTCTTTTGAGGTAAAGAAAGGGCTTGCAAATTAAGACTTCATTTTCTGATTTATTTATCTTGATATGCATGGATTATAATGGTATTAAATAAAGGTGATGACCTGTTTCTGGTGGAAGTAACAATTTTTTAATGTATCAAAATTACCTTATATTTAAGAATTATTAAATATCTCTTGTTGCATATTGAAGAGTCAGAGATTAAGTGTAGGGCAAAAGGGAAAAATACCTTGCTATTTAGGAAAAAAAACCCACCCTTTTATTTGTCTCTGTATAGTATCTGTCAATGCAATTTGAATTTACTTAAATTGTAAAATAAAACCTGTACTATAATGAACTGCTTATAAAAGTTACCATATACAGCAAGTTTTGGTGTGTAAATGTTATGTGTGGAATGAGCATTCTTGCAGAGACCATGCAGATCCAGTAACTTAATTGTCATAATTCAGTAGTGATTGGGTGTGGTTTTGTTTGGGTTTGTGTGTGTATGTGTGCTGGTTGCCTTTTTTTAAGTATAACTGTGATAGGGGAATCTACTGTTCTAGTAGCTGTATCCTGTGTTGCAATTTCAAACTTTTTTTCTTTTATATTACCATTTTGTGCTTACTGCCTATCTGCCAAACTGCTGATATCCAGAGAGCAGGCCACATTTGCTCTTGTCAGTGTGCCACTAGTTCTGCATTTGCTTTCTGGTGGATGAAATATTCTTGCTCATTTCCGTTTTCATTTCTGCTTGTGCTGCTCTTGAATTGTGGCAACATTACTAGCATAACTAGTATCACTAGCTGTATGCTACTTATATAAACAGTAAATAGTAAATTCTTAGAAACTGAAGTTAGTGTATTTTAATTTTTTGTGTGTATATTTGTGTTTTTAAAAAACACAGTCTATTAGATGAACTAATGAAGACAGTAAATTGACTCTTAAGGCTGCAGACAGTAGCATGTAATATAGGTGCAATCTGAAACTAAACTCGAGAACAACAGGATGAGAATCTGGTAGAGCAGAAAGGGTCAGACAGCTAGTGGTAAATTTCACTGACATTCATCTCAACCATTTTTAATAAAAAATGTTAAAGTGTTGGAGTTAACTGCCTATGTTATGCTAAAGACTTCACTGTTTGCACAGCTTTCTGTGACAAGTGTGCACTTCAACAAGGGGCATTTACTCAGCCAAGTGTTTGTCCTACACCTTCCCACTGAATAATATTATTACATTCTTTATTACATTTTAGTGAGCTAGATTCTTTTAAAGATGCTGCTACTTTATATAGATGGCAAGTCAGTAGTCTTCAGTAATACAGTATTACATCATACATTAAAGGTCTTATGCATGAAACTAAATGCTAAACAGTACAGCAAAGGTGGGAAAGTATATGTACAATATTACAGGCTACTTCTGCACACTTGTACAGTTTCCACTACAGGCAGTGGAACTTAGCTGCACTGGTAGGCTTGATTTAGATAATCTTTTTTTAAAAGATTGAAAATTAAGAATTATTTTCTGTTGAAAAGAACCGAGGCCTTACATTGTTTCTTCAAATTACTTATGACGCCTCCTAAATCTCCTAATGTCTTGTGTGCCTTCCCTATTTCAGCTTATTTTTATGGTATTACTACTCGAGGAATAGGAGAAAAAATGGGCTACATAAACACTTGTAAATACTCAAGTAAATTGATTTAAACACTTTTGAAAATGTTATCTGTAATTATTGTAATTTTATAATACTTGCTGTGCTTCACAAAGGTCCACTTCTTGGAAAAAACTAATTTTATGATCATTTAAACTTTAAATTAAAAACACTTCAAAGTTGAGGGTTTTTCAGTTGAGCAATGACGTATGAAACGTGAAGCAGGAAAACCCTAAATGCAACTGAAAGAGAAGTAAAAATAAATACATAAATGTACTCCCATTTGATTTCAAAACTGCAGTACTTTTGAAATCATAATTCTTCTGTAGGTCCTGACTTATGTGTTCTGAACACTTGAGGTTGGCAGTACTTCAACAATAAGTTCAGAAAGACTGTCATATTCATATCCTTTTCTTACAGGCAATAAATATTTGCTGCATTTCTTGAGTTCTCATACCTGTAGTGCAGATTGGGGTCTTAATGGCAGACAGTGTTTTCAGGTTCTAACAAGCATTGGTCTGGAGCACAGGAATCACAAATGTCCTGAGAGCAAATCCATGCAAGTTTTTTAAAAAGAAAAAAACCCATGCTTTTAAGAAATTATATGTTTCATGCTTTACTTTATGATTACCTCTGTGTCTGTGTGATTGGGTGGACGGCACACGTTCCCTGCTACTGTAGCTGTACATGTTCCCTGAAATTGCACTAGAGTGATGCATGTTTCTGGTTTGGATGTGTGAAAGTTTGATCGAGATGCAAAACTGAGTGTGTTCTTTGTTGAAAGGGAACTGTGCTCAGAAATATGGAAAAAATTGGGTTATATTTGGCTCAAGCTTTAAGGGGTTTTGTAGAGTAAGAGTGATGGTATCACACACGGATAGGGAACTTAAAAATCAACCCAAACCTAGTAGCTTCGTAATGTTTGTTAGAAGTCTAAGTGGTGAAATGCTACTAGAGGAGGGTTTTCAGTATTGCAGATCTGCGAGCAGAATCTGCTTGTCACGTGGCAGTGTCTCATCTTAGTATTTTTACCAATTCAAATGGCAGTCAACAGTAGCTAAAAATATGTAGAAATTTCTCTGAGTAAGCGGTTGCCTTAGTTAACTTTTATATAGGCATAGATGAAACAGGAAGTAGTTTGTGCAACTGTGAATCTGGGGACAGACAATACATGTGACAATTTATGCATTTCAATATAATACATGCTGCAAAGACTTTTCTGAAAACTTAAGTAGTAAATTAAGTACATACTGATTAAATGTAATTTAAACGAACTAATCCATTGAAACTCCCCAAGCAAATAAAATACTTAAGAGCAGTGAAAACACATGAATACCCACAGATGCAGTTTTGAAGGAGAAAATTTGTGATCTGCTTAACATAGATTTGGTCTTACAAACTTCTGATAGATGAGCAGCATGCTCAGCAGAATGTTATTGTGTTGACCAGATGAAAGGAAGTGTCTCTATTTTCAGGCTAATTTACAGGAAAAAAACAATCTCAAACTTACTGCATTTGTCCAATGCTGATGGGACACGTAACTTGAAAATCACTTAAAACATTGGACTTAACCTGTTTAACTCCAATAGTGTCTAACATAACTGAAAAAAACCTAGTGAGAAGCAGTTTTGGAGGTTGTTTACATATAAAAGGCTATCAAATATAGTCAAGTATCAGTTCCTGTTGCTTGCAGTAACATGATAGCATTTGAAGCTCTGAAGCTAATATATGACTGTTCCTCTTCAGATATTATTAAAATTATTGTTCAGCTGAGTTGTGCTATTTCTCAATTTTGAACCCTAATGTAAGATCTGTCTTACCCAAAATCTTGCTGCAAACAGAGGATAATGAAAGTTGCTTAGGGAAAAAAAAGAGTGTATATGTGCTCTTGTGTCTTCCATCATTTCTTGATCTTGGAGCTTCCAGAGCTATCAGGATCACTGTTTAAGAGCAACTGATGCACAGAGGTGGGGCAGTGTCTGTTCCTAAGCTGAGATGTACCCAATAGTGTTGAGAAACAAGTGTGCATTGTCCCCTAACCCTTTACCAAGAGGCAAAAGTACAGACTGTGGATGTTTGGGGTAACAGCATTAAAACGCGTTACGCAAACTAGTCTGCTTAGCCTTGTCCTTATCGAGCTTGTGTGCAGAATGAGGAAACTGCATGCTGGGGAAAGGTCTCTGTCTTCTCTGAGACTCCCCTGCATGTGTTGGAGAACAGTGCAGAAGCTGGAATGAGTGTTTCAGTCGTGCTGAAGATGGAAAAAGGGTGATGAAACAAAATGTGGGCTCAGGCAAGGGAGTGAGGAAAACCTGATAATTTTGGGTGGGGCAACCCCCCCTGTATGGGGCTTTCCACAGTGCTACAGGCGACTTCTGCTTCAGATATGCATCTCCTTAGATGCAGTTACCATACAGTTTGTTTCAGTCTTTTGCTGATTCAGGAATATTTAATACCGTGGTTATTCACGCTTGATTTGTAATCTTAAGGCTTTCTTTATAGTTGTAAGTACTTTAGTTCAGTTTGTTGAACACAAACTTACAGTGACTTAAGTCACATGCTGCAGCAGGGACTGCTGGTAGTGAGTTCTCCAGTGTAAAGAGGAGTGCCCTGAGCTTGCCATATTGTCTCTTGGAATGAAACTTCTTCCTGTGCCATTTCATCCTTCATCGAGTAACTCTAGTGTTAGTTTACAAAGTCCAAATAGATTATTTTTTTTAATGTTACAAGTTTAGATAGATTTATAAGACAATAAAAGGAAAGTAAGCCTGACTGTGAGTGAAACCCTTAGAATATTTTGTTTGATCCATTACCTCTATTTTAATACATCTGGGCTCATTCTTCACTTTGCTTTAGGAAAATGAAATAATGTCAGTTTTTTTTCCTTTGAGAGGTTGCCAAACTGCTACAGAGCCCCCATTGCTTTCCTTTGGAATTAGTTTTGCTTAGCACATACGAAAATGAAGTTGTGTGTCCTTGATCCGGGTGTTTGTGTCATGTTTGCAGTACTATACCGAAATGATAGTACATATTTCATCGTGCAAGTTTCCCCATGATGTTTTAAGTATTGCACTAAGGAATCCTCTCCTTTTGCCAAAATATGCTAATTAAGCCTTCAAAGATGTTTTTTTGTAATTTATTTTTTTATGTTTGGGTAACTAGCTGCAGCCAAGTTCGTATCAGGATCAACTTACTTATTTCTGGAAGAAAATATATAGTCATTTGGTTTTTTTATCTATCAAAGAGTTCTTGACTTTAAATAAAAGTCTAGTAGTTTCTATCTGCAACTGAATATACAAACATTAGCGTAGAAACGTAAAAATGAAGGTTAAAACATTCAGTGCTCATTACTTAAGTTTTCTATCAATGTGACATCATGCATAGGTATTACGATGGCCCTTAATTATGTGATCACCTTTTTTTAATGCACCGTCCTTGATACTAAATTTAAAAAAAAAAAAAGAGAGGTTGCTTCTGTATCTGTATGATGTTTAAATATTTATCTGAATAGAGATTATTTATTTTTTTTCATTTTCTTGCAGGCTTTTCTAGAGCAATTAGGACAGCATCTGAATGTTCTTACTAATGAGTTCCCAAAATTCTGAGGTAGTAGCATTATCATCACTACCATGCTGAGAAAGCTAAGGCACAGAGAAGTTCAGTACAAGAATGGCTGCTAATTTGGGGTATTCTTAATTTAATGAAACCACCGTTTCAGTGGATATAATTTACAGGTTATCTGAGTTCAGAGAGAGTTCATCAATATGAATGCTATCTGTAACTTAAGAGCCACAGCCACAGTCTTTTTCATGAACTTGTACATACATGCTGTGTTGCTGTCTACATTATCAGAGCTTTCCTTGTGCGAGATTGTTGTGGTGCTCTGTTCTTTGAAACCTTTATAGTGCTCAGAAGCTGCAGTCAAGAAGGCTGTTTGCATATGGCAGATACATCTTGGTATTTCTCCATGTAGTTTCCAGAGGCCCGAATTTGGAACTCAGAAAATAAGAAACACTTCATCAGAGGCCACCAGTTTTGTGCAAGAAACTCGTTGCTCTGTGTAAGTCCCAGATAAGGACAGAAATAGAAACGGGGTATACCAAAGAGGATGCATTTGCTGTAGCCTCCCAACATCACCCAGCCCTTTCCTGGTGCCTCTTTGTGTGGGCCTGGGTGCCAGAAGAGGGAGCACGGAGCACAGTGGAGCCCAGCCTGAACTGCAGTCCCCACTGCTGCCTCAGGTAGGGGTAAAAGCTAGGACCAACCTGCAGCATTGGTGACGCCACAAAATTTTGAGAAAACCCAGCTTCCAGCTCTTATTATTTAGTGGGGGTTTTTTAAATTATTTTTTGCTGTGCATGTGCAGCTTGAGATTCAAAAGCTTAATGCTTTATCATGATGTGCAGTAGGAAAACTGCCCAAAAGGGATATCCTGTACTCTCCCATTAAATTTCAAATTCTCTCTTTAAGGTAAAGACCTTTTCGAGTATATTAAGAGGGCTTTTTCTGTACTTGAGTAAAAATGGGAAGTTTCTTCTCCCTCAGTTTTATTCTTACATTCTTGTTGAAAATTTATTTTGAAAATATCAGCTTGAGGCAGAAAACTTCATCCCAGTAGTTTTAAGTTCAGAAAAAAACAGAGTATCTTCAGTTGTTTCTTCTGTAAGGTATGTGGGAACCTGAAGTCCTATCAAAATTCAATCCTAAAAACATATCCTAGTAGCTATTTAAGTCTATTTGCATTTATAGTCAACTACATGCAATGCAATTGCAAAATATCTACGCTGGGCTCAAATACAGGAAGTCAGCTATTGGGTGGTATTCTCAGCTTATACCAACATAATGCTAATTACTCAGTATAACACTGCCCAATACAGAGTCAGTGTATGAAAGGAGGGAATCAAATCCTATACTTGTAATTCAAGTAGTAAAAGTATTCCGTACAGTGGTGATTTTGGTGCTGGCTTTCTCAAATGGGCTCAGGGCTCTGGGAAGCTGAAGCGATTGTGTCATGTTAGGTGCATCAGCTGGGTCTTTGGTAGTATCTGAGCAGTATCCTTTTGTTAGGCAGAGCTGTGATCACTGCATGCAGCCCTAACTGTTGTTACATCTCAGTCCTAGACTGGAACAGCTTGATCAACTAACTGGATGTCCTGCGAGAATTCCCAAAGGATTATAGTTGCTAATCTCTGCTCAAGGGCTTCTGGTGGCTTCATTGCTCACAAAGGCTTAGCCTACTAAGTAGTCTGCTGTTTCTTTTTGTTTGCTTAATTTTTAAGACAAGACTGTCTGATGAATGGCTAGTGAGCATAATCTTAAGAGCTTTTTTGTCCTTATTGTGGTACAACCAGCTTCAATTAGGTGTGAGAATGATAGAAGAGCTTTATACCGCTGTTTGGTTTATTTGTCCTCATCCTCTCCCCATCCCATCTTCACAAAATGTTTGGGACATGTCTTATAGCAATCTTATTAGAGCACAGAGGGCCGCTCTATGGTCATGTATGGTCTTATGGGGGGGTGGGGCGGAACCCGCGAGAAACCTCTAAAACAAAAAACCCCGATGGTTGAGGGAAAAGGAGGGTTCTCCAGTTCCTTTTATATGATCATCATAATCATGATTAATGTAGAATTGAGTTTTATGGCTAAGTATTTGGATGTTATACTGAACATTTGTTATAGTGAAGGCTCACCAGAAGTCTCCTTTTTGGTGCTCTTCTGGTAACAGGAAAGATGCAGGAAGGAAAGCTTGTGTTTTGTTCTTGCTGGTTTCAATGGCAAGTGGTTTCTGGTTATCAAAGTCAGTGAAGCTGACTTCTGTATTCCTGCAAGTCCTTTAGTGCCAGCTGGAGAGAAACAGGCAATTTTTAAACAAATACTGAAGCAGCTTCAATATTCTTCAACATCTTTTCATGGAAAGTTGGAGGCTGTGATGGTTGCAAATTTTTGAAGGAAGAATTGGCAGGATTTTAGATGGTCTTTTTAGGTAGTTCAGCAGGTCTTCTCCTGCCTTGGCAGATGGCAAAACTCCACCACAAACAATATACTATGCAGTCTCTGGCCTTCTAAAAAGCTGCCATGCACAAGTCAAGACCACAGCTCTCCAGACTAGAATGCTTCCACTTCTCTTCAGGTATCTTGAGAATTAGCTGTCCTACCTGATGAAGGAATTAATCTTTCAAGTTATCTCTTTGTGCAGTGCCACAGCAGAGTACTGCTCACCAGATGTTAGGAACAAATTTTAAATATAGCAAAAGCAAAGCCACCAATCAGCAAATGTATTTTGGGTTAATTTGTTATTGGCTTACTAAAGCTTGCTGATCTTAAATAGGAGTTAGCAGTGGCTATTAAAAAGCCACAGGTTTGTAAATGCATATGAGGTTATAGGAAGTTTAACATTTGGAAAGGAAACAGTAAATAGGCAGGTGCATATGCCTGGGTGTGGCAGAAGGAGAGACCATGGCAGGCCAGCTATCTCGGATGACACATTTTGAGCTTAAACTATCAAATGGAGCACTGTACCAGCCTCCCCGAGTGCACCATTTGCTGTGCTGGTGCCCTCCACGTACCAATCAGAGAACAGGATTTTTTCAAGTAACAGCTCCTGTAGGTTCTTCCAGGACCTGAACTCAAGTACCTAAAAGGGATTTGTGTCTACATATAAGTCTGTTGGAACTGGAGTCAGTGGCATTCCCCAGAAATGTGGGATAATCTCAAAACCACAGTCCTAGTATTCTGTGTAATGTTCTCTTTATTATGCTTTGCTCTTGTCAGAAATAATTGGACAAAGCTGCTGCCAATTCACTACTCAGACAGTAAGTAGAGATACTTGCAAAGAAACTCACTAGTTGAGTTCATATTCTGCAGCAGTATCGCAAATTAGTTTTTACTAAGAGTTTGCTATTTTTAAATACTTCGTATGTATCTCTATCTGTTTTTGTGGAAGTGTAAGAAAGAAGTGGATTGTTACTATGAATATGTAATATTTTGTCTGAATATAAGCCACAAGTTACAGTTTGGCTGTATATACATTGATAGTGTTTGATCACAGAATTTAGTTATCCTAAGTACTCTTCCTCATATTCCCTGACGCACCACTTACACAAGAAAAATGGGTGTGTGGAAATGAGATGGGAGCATTGCAAGCAGCTGATACTTGTATTCTTAGTTTACACGTCAGTAATCAGTCATTGAAGTATGCTGCAATTTTAGTACAACTTCAGTGGTTTGCACGTTTCTGTGTTGTTTTAAAAACATTTTATACTTGGGTTATTTAACTTACAGACATGAACAATAAAGTTTTGTTGTTTGAACTTCTGCCTGCCTAATGCAATGAAAGGAGAAGTCCAAGCTATGCAAACAGATTTTATTGAAGTATAGAAACGGAGCCAGCAATTTACACAATCTACAGAAATGACATGTCATTACCACAAACTAGTTACTACAGGAAGTAGCTCTTGAATTGTGTGCCAGATTATGTATTAAATGAAAACTGCTTGCCCCAATACATAAAAATAATTTGGGACAAAATTTTCCATGCACTTTTAAGGGCCCCTTAAACCTTTAAGGTGGGGAAGAAAAATCTAACAACCCCTAGCACTTTTACTGGACAAGTTTTGACATAAAAGCTCTAATCTCCTCAAAATAGAGAATGTAATATAACTCAGGAGACAGTTGTTTCATGGGGTCACCTCTGAGTCATGAATGTGTGCGTGCACAGTATCTGTTATCTCCTTTTGACCAATGTGGGTCTTGTGGTGCTGTTTCATACTAGGAACAACTGAGATTTGGAGCAAATCCCTGATACAGAAAACCTGCAGGTAAATATTTTACATACTCATATCACTAACCTAATACAGTAGTTGACTTGCCCAAGCTGCTACCTCATAAACTTGTAGCAGTCTGAGTAGTTAGTTTCTGAACAGCAGTAATAGCTTCATCCTGCAGCAGAGTGGCTTTTTACAGTTATACACTAAATACTCAAACTAATGGGAAGTTCTGGAACCACTGGTGAGGTAACAGCAAGTTGTTCCACAATTAATGTAATATAGCTTAAACTGGTGCTGCTTCCAAAAAGAATCATATCATCCACCTTGATTCTCTTTTTCCTTCCTCTTGTCATTAACATTCACACAGCTGTACTGTAACTTAGATAAAGATTAATTCAACTGAGGATTTACAGGACAAAAAATGTTACCCTTTAAAGTGACTAGTTGCCTAAGAAGATGCACTGTGAAGGGCAGTGTCAGTGCAAGAGAAGGTGGAAATAAGTAACTCAGGAAAGGCAGAACTCCCTTTTCCTTTTCTCCACCTTCAAAGGCTCCAGCATCTACACCATTCAGATACCAACAAAGCATTGTCCCTCTTGTTTATGCTGATTAGGGAGTTGAAGAAACCTGAAATCAAGGTAATTGGGTGCCGCTGCCAGTTGCTTGTTGCTCTTTAAAAAAATGGTGAAGAGAGTTGATGGGTCTTCTGATAAATATTTCATCTCCTTTGCTTAGCCCAGTTGCCACAGGCATTTTGAAGGGGGTGCACCTGGCTGAATAGTTAACTCTGCTCTTTATTTCTTTTTCAGGGCAGGTGGGTTACAACTGTCATCTTGTGGTATTTACAAAAAAAACAGAAATAGAAAATTTACTTTCATTTTACACACAGCGTGTCTGCGTGGGATGGACACAGACAATACAGAAAATAGTTAGAAAAAGCATTTTAGCTGATATCCACCCTATTCTATTTTCCTTCTGTTGCTTACTTGCTGCCTGTGTGCCACAGAATGCTGCTTTGCACCCAAGACCTAAAATTTGGAGTCTGCAGGCCGTGGGGATGGAGGGAATATCCATACAGAGTCATGTATACTAGATATTTTCAAGATTGAGATTTGGAAATAAGTTTTTCTCCTTCACACATGAAGAATCATAAGATAGAGCCTTTTGGGCCATGACACATCTATAAATCTTATTTATTTATTTTCCCCCCTGTATTTTTCTGTGCATAAATTTTAAGATAAATACATATAGGAAATAAATTCCATATCTGAAGTAGTGCAAGTATGGGAGATTGCTGGAATGGCTATACTTCCTGTGTGTCTTCATACAGATGGGAGAGACAAAGGATGCATACCAGAGGCTTCATTTTGGTAAGATTAATGTTTTCAGTCAACATCAAACTGAATGCAGAAATGCTGCAGAACTGTGTTGTCTCCCCTTGACTTTCCAAACTGCTTCTCTCCTGTAGAACCATTGGTTTTAATTTCTGGGAAATCTCTGCCATTTTAGCTTTCTTTTCAGCTTTTACTTCCCCTGCCTCCTCTCTGCAACACTTTGACTCTGGAGCTACAGCAGTCTGGAGATGCTTGACTCCCCAAAGGTACAAGGGGAAGAGTGAAATTGAAGTTAATCCCAAATTATAATTTTATGCTATAAATAGTTAAGCAACTGAAAAAATAAGTACAGGCTTTTAACTCTCAATTTTCAGTTAGAAACCCTCCCTTTTCCCATGTCAATCACATCAAACTTATGCCATGCTTTAGAAAAGGGGAGAGGTAGCTTCTTTTCAGCACTCCAGTGATGGAAAAAGTTTTGGCTGGAGCCTGGAATAATGCAGCAACATCATCCTCACCACCTCCTCTTTCTTACTTCAACAACTAGGGGCTTGGCTACTCCAGAATAACACAAGGACTCATCACATGTTACAGCCCCAATACAGGTATGGCCCTCAAATTGCTTGAAGCCTTGGAAGGTTCCAGCAGGAAAAGTCAAATGCCTCCGCATATGAAGTAGGAAGAAGTGTCCTGCAGTTTAGACCTTGGGACAGGTTTAGAGTAGTCACAGTTAAGTAAATTAATGTTCTTCAGTGTATAATCTTTTTTTTCTCACAGTAAGACATTATAAAAAATAATCCATATTTATTATGTGAGCATGGAGGGAGAGAATGTGGAAAACTGGGAATGGAAATGAAGAAACAAGATAACTTACCTCTCTTTTTAAAAATAAAAATTTCAGATTTTACCTACCAAGTCCATACTTTTCCAGCCCAGCTGTTGTACTTCTCACGCAATTGACAAACACTATATAATGACCGTGGTGTTATGATATAATTTCTCTTTCACTTAATTGTAGTTTCCTTTTAAAGCAGGTCCCCATTCAGCATTTCATGTAAAATCAAAGGAGCCAGATGCCAGAGTTGCTGTAACTGACCTGGGAGGGCAGCATCATGTTTTTCTGTTAAATGTAGTCATTGATTCCACACACGCAGTTGACATCCATTAAAGTTCTTAATTTTGCTTAAAATGCTAAAAATCCTTTTAAATTTACTTATCTTTTCTCCAAATACCTTCTTGAAGTTTTATCTGTTTATAATGCTAAAAGAAAATCTGAAACAGCTATTTATTAAATATGGAGACATTGTTATATTAAACACAATTCATGAACTGGTACCAAACTGTTTTCACACTTCCTGTCCTGTTTCATGTGAACTTTCTTATAAACAAAAAAACATGTCTTAACTTTACATTAAATAACATTATGAGTTTATTAATTTTTAAAGTTATGCATGCAGATCACTGAAGGAGTTTGGCTTCAGAATGCAAACACTTCCTGGTAGAGACTATTTGTTATCTGCAGGAACTACGTTTCCCAATAAAATGTCACATACTGATTGGGGAATCTTAAGTGCAACACAGGAATTTTTTTTAATTATTTTTTTTGCAGCTGAGATTAGCCATAAAATGTTTGAAGGAAAGTACAGTACCGACACTTCAAGTAGTTAACATGGTGTAAGAGAAAAATCAGGATTTTTAAATGGCTATGTTTTCCAGTGGCAGAGGGCCATACAGAGCCTATATTCCAGCTTATATACAAAGCCCAAATTTGGTATCCTTTAACATTCATGATATGATATTTGTTGATGAAGGGAACAAAGATAACATTCTGCACTTGAAAAGCAACCCAGCTTGCAAAGGAATGGGGTTTCTAATCTGAAGAAAAATCTGAGCCCTGATAAAAAATTTATCAGAGCAGCGTAATATCCAGCTTGTAGGTGAAGAACTTTAAACATATTATTGTGCCCCAAATAATTCCTAAAATCTTGTCTGTGATGCTTGAAAAAGCTGTCTAGTAGTCAATGAGCAGGAAAATCTTCACTTTTAAGTTAGATGTCTAGCCTACCTTGCACAGATAAAAAAAGTCCTGGAATAGGAACAGCAAAATGCAGGAGTGAGTCGGACCGCTCAGTCTAGTGAAAAAATCTGCAAAAAGAGGGCCTTGGAGTCTTTCAAGCAGAGGTTTGCTGTCTGCAGATGCCTATTTTACTTGGGATTTATTGCCTAGAATGCTATCCTGATTGGTGTTTATGTCCTTCCATTTAAAGTAAGATGAGGAATCCTCTTCAGGAGGAAGAGTTGTCATCCTCCTGCTTCAAATACATTAGCTGGGAAGTTATAGCCTGCACTGAAGAAAAGCCAGGTTCTATTTTATGTGACAGACCACATCTGTATTCACCTTGTAGGATGTATGCAGGCCCTATTACTCAAGCTCAGGGAGCTTTTCCCCTTTTGTGTAGGATATGAGGCAGGGAGTGGCCCCCACAAGTTTCTTTCAGGATTGGTGCTGACATGGAGTGGCCTGCTACAGTGAATTTCAGACAGTTAGTGAGTTGTTTTCTTTTATTAGCCATTTGAGATGTGTACGTGTGTCTACAAGTCTTTTCCAAAGCTGCTTTTCACTCAGCGTGACTTAAAAAGGCTGGATCTTATTATCTCCTGTGCAAACCAGGAGCCTTAACTGGCTTAGAAGGTGATATCTTTCTGAAAAATGTTCAATCCGTCATTATTTTAGAACAAGAAGATACCAGGAGCTTGAACAGCAGAATTACAGATTTGGAAGGTTATGAAAACATCATTAAATTCAGAAGTCTGTGGTCACATTAAATAGCCAGGAGCTGTCAACTGGCAAAAGCCTTTATTACTGAATCAATGAAGCCATTCTCCTGAGAAGTCCTCCCTCAAGGAAGCAGCTCAAACCCTCACTATATCAAGACTTCTTGGGTGCATGAGCTTAACAAGGAGCCTCATTGGCAAGTGAAATATGGCAACAAGGAATCACCTTCAGCACTGTTTTGCTTGGTAAAAGCCTACGTGAAGTGACTGCAAGCATGCTACCTTTCTCATCTTCGGAGCTGATGAGTCTTGCAATACTATGTGTTCCTTGGACACAGGTAAGTGAATAGGACTCAACATAGATAGGACTGCTCTGGTCATTTCCATAGCTAGTAACAACAACTTCAGAATGTCCCCTTTAGTCTTCTTGTCCTATCCTAGCCTCATTAGGGCTCAGGGAGGTAGCATCTGTCACAACAGGCCTTGGCATCACATTTCTAACCTGCTCACACTTTGATCACATTTCTCCTAAGGATATTTTATGAGCCCTTTGCATCAGGGCCACAGTATTCCTCAGTGCTACAGCTGTGTTAAAGGAGCCTTCTCCCTGAGATTCCCTGTGGCAGGTGATAAGGATATTCATATCTTGAAGGCTAAGTGAGGTTTCTGCTGTCAAGACAGTAAAATTGCAACTCTTTATTCTGGGGAACACCAGGTTCCAGACACGTGTTGGCACTTGAAGCGTGGATTAAGTGCAAAAACTCAAATGATGATTTCCTGACACAGGTGACCAGTGAGTCAACTAGGGAAGGTGCTCTGCTGGACCTGTTACTTGTGAACAAACTGGCTGGGGGTGTGGAAGTTGAGGGCAGCTTTGGCTGCAACCCTGAGATGTTGTAGTTATAAACTCTGAGATAAATAAGCTAAACAAATAGTAAAATTGTCAGCCTTGACTTCTGCGAAGCTTTTTTGGGGATCAGCTGAGCAGGATCACATGGGAGACAATTAGCTACCGCTGGAACAGCTGGTCAAGAGCAGCCATATCACAGCACAGAATCTGTCCATTCCAAATCACAGAAAGATGAGCAAATGTGGAACAAGGCCAGTATGGATGAGCAGGACACTTGACTGACCTCAAATACAGAAGAAGCATGCAGAAGGTAGATGCAGGTCCAGGACTAGCTGGACGGAATGTAGATACATTGCTTAAATCTACAGGGAGGGAGTTAGGAAAGCCAAAGCTCAGGTGGTGTTGCAACAGCAAGGGATGTGCAGGGCAACAAAAAGGGCGTCAGTAAGTATATTGCCCACAAAAAGGCAGCCTATGGAAAAAGGGGGCCAAGTATTCCAGGGTCCTGAGGAAGCTAGCTTGTGTCACTGTGAGTCTGCTGCCCATTGACTTCCACAGCTTGTGGTGATTGGGACAGAAGAAGGTGGCAAATTTCATACCAATCTTCAAGAAGACTGAGAAAGAGGATCTAGGGAACTACAAGCTGAGCAGTTTATCTTCCGTCCCCTCAGGTTATTTCCTCCTGGAGACCATTTTTGAGCTCAAGAAGGGCAATAAGGTGATTAGAAAAAGCCAGCATGAATTTACCAAGGATGAACTGTCCCTCATCAGCCTGATTGGTTGATCACAATAAGATGACCAGTTCTATGAACAAGGGAAGATTAGTGAATATTGTTTACCTTGACTTTAGCAGACTTCCCAAGGTCTTTGATAGTATTCAACCAGTCCAAATAGTGAGATATGATCAGGATAAGTAACTGATAAGGTGGATTAAAAACTGGCTGAACTACCAGGCTAAACAGGTTGTGATTGACAGGAAAAAGTCCATCTGGTAGCTGGTTGCTAGTGGCAGTCCCCCTCAGGGATGGATTCTGGAACCAATGGGGGGGTTGGTATCTTCACTTCACTGTTAATGATATGGGCTATGGGAGACAGTGAACTATCAGCAAGTTTAGGGATGATAGGAGGCTGTTGATATGCTGGAGGGCAGGGCTGTTATTCAGAGGGACTAGGACAGGCTGGAGGAATGGGGTTGCCAGGAGCCTTATGAAGCTCAGCAAAGGCATGTGAGAAGTCCTGTGTTAGGCACAGGCTAACCCCATGCACTTGCACGTGTGTGAGGTTAATGGGAAAGGGGCTTGAGGTCCTAGTGGACACAGTGAGACGAGTTGGTTATTGGGGCAAACAATGTCAGCCTCATCCTGGATTATAGTGGCCAGATGTAACCAGCAGGTCCAGGGAAGTAATTATTCTCCTCTAGTACTTGTGAGACTACTTCTGGAGTACAGTTTTTGGCTGCCCAGCACAAGGCATTGACATATTGTTGTGAATGCAGCAGAGAGTCACTAAGATCACACCGGCTGCAGCACAAGCATATGAGGAGAGCATTGTGAGGTTAATATACAGAAGAGATCCAGGCTCTTCTTGGAGGCATATAGTGATAGGGGAAGAGGTGATGGACAGAAGTTGCAATAATAGAAATTCTGCATATAAGAAAAATATTTTCACTGTTAGGGTGATCAAATGCTGGAGTAGGTTTTCAATAGGTATTGTGGATTCTCAGCCATTGGAGATACACAAAACCTGACTGAGAAACCTGCTTTATTTAGAGCTGCTTTGAATGAAAAGTTTGACTAGCTGACCTCCAGGGATCACTTCCAACCTGTCCATCAGAGGGGCGAGGCAGAGACCACTGGATGGCAAAAATTTGCCACTACAGATCTTTTAGAACCTATTGCCCTCAAAGAGATTGAGTGTTAAGGGTGAGGCACCTACACATTTCACTGTCAAAATATGGCAACTGAGTTACTATTTTGAGGACTGCAGCTTTCCATGTAGAACCCTAAAATCTGTCTGAATCTCCTTTTGAATCCGGCTCTTAATACTGAATTTTAAAAAGCATGGGTCTATTTTCAGAGTGCACATTTCTCTACTGAAGACATGAAAGACCTAAAAGGATGGATTAATCAGGATCGCTCTGAGAGATATTTCCTTCCTATTGTCCTAAGATGAGGTTGGAGATAGTAGAAAGTGGAAGAAGTTTTGGTGTGGCCCTGTTGCTTTCAGGACTGTAAATTTTACCGTTTTCCTTTGTGGGTATCTTAAATCTAGCATTTCATCATTGGTTTGATAATGCCTCCCTCTATGTGACAAAATAGTTAGAATATAAAACCTCTTCTCCTTTCCTCAGTAGTATATTAACAAAGCCACACACTAGCTTATATTTTATTAGAAATATGGAGAGGGGCAAAAGCGAATTTGCCAAATGGGCAAAGACACACCAAAAAAATCACCTTTGACAGGTGATTGACTAAATTATATAATGCTCTGTAAGAAAAATTATGTGGGTGTTTAGTTTTGTTGTAGAAGAGGTTCTATGATCCAAAAACTATAATATTTTCAATGCAACTAATGAAAGCCTCACTCACATGCTGGTCACAAGAATATGCTTCTGTAACTAATGAGTATCTTTTCCCTTAGTTAAGAAAATATTTTATATTCAAATATCTTTGAAATTTCAAGATCTGCATCTTTTTATTAGCTATAGTTTAAAGTCTATGATATCATCTGAAAACTATCAAACATACAATCTTCCTAATGTGCCAGAACTTTGATTACATAAAATACTTTATTGGTTCATGGTGAATATTCATAAATAGTATATATATGGTACATACATGCACAGTATAAAACATAATATAAAAAAGAAGAAAAAAAGTCTATACCCAAATAATTCTTTTTACCTCTTTTTTTTCTATTTTTAATGAATACCTGTTTTTTTGAGTTTTATCTCAATGTATTTTCTGCTATGGTGATGTCTCTGTAGGATCCTCAATAGTTCCTCTACAGTGAGGACTGGAAGATTGTCTATATTAGCTACTAGTTTACTTGATCATGTCCTGGAATATCACTAGCCTTCAGTCAAACTCATTGAATTTGTCTCCTGTTTTAGACTGGGCAGAGATAGCTGATAGGCCTGAAGTCATAGTCAATGGGGATCTAGTCAAAACAGTTAACATTGTCCAGAAAGTTAGTTAACTAATTTTGAAGCAGGCAGCTACTTTTAGGCAGATGATAGACTTTCTAGACTCTGTTGATGTAGATATGTCAACCTGGATCAGATGAATCCCACCCTTACATTCCTGGGTGTTTCTGCCTACTTGTTTGAGAGTGAATTGAAGCACTTAAAAAAGAAGTTCGTAGTGCAGTTTGTCTCAGCTTTACAAGTTAGCTGTAAGTCCCCAGCTTAGCACTGCCAGCTGCATATGTGGTCTCTACTATCCACGAAGTCTTCATGGTGTGTACATGAGTCTCTGGTGCCTTCAGCATTATTTAAATGCACTAAGTTCCTTTGGTGTTCTTACTAAGAACTGACTTTAATAAAAGCCATATTTACACTTTAGAAAGCTTGCTTTTTAAATAGCTCCAGAACTTTTAAATTAAGTTGGCTGACAGATTCTAAAAAATCTTCCAAGTATTGTAAGAACTGTACCAAATCCATATCAGATATAAATTCTAACTGAACATCATTATATAAAGCATGCTAAATTCTGTCCATGAATTTGTTTACTGGCACGTGAAGAGAGAAACAGCTTCATCTTATTGTTCTGGAACTCATACCATTACGTCTCTTCTCAGGAACAGCGGGAAACATGGAAAGAGT
>NW_009970718.1:3756417-3774218 GCF_000747805.2 Chaetura pelagica | reverse complement strand
AGAGTGGGTTGAAGCTGAAAATATGCTTTACATAAAAGAGAGAGAGGAAAGATAAATCTGATGGGTCAACATGCACAGGAAAGGGAGAAGTGATTCTGAACTTCTAAGCCCTTCAGCTTATTACATGTGTTTTTCTCCAAACACTGTGCCCTTCTCTATCCCTGTCTCCCTTCTCAACCAGATTGTTTGTCTAATGTGCAGTTCCATGTCTTTCCTAGCAGTTTGCTCACAGGTAGGGAAAATGAGGAAAGAACGGATGGCCCAGAGTGGTGGCCAGCAGTTTGTAGGTCTCGTAGCAACCACCAGTGTCACGTTTCATCACAGACAGGATAACCCTGAGAGGCTTTGCCTTGCAGATTGGAAATGTGCCACAAGCGTGCAGGGGAGGTATGAGCAGATATCCCCCACTGACTCTTGTTTGCTTTGCATGAATGAAGAACAGAGGAAGAAATTAGCAGCAGCAGGAAATTAAGGAATTGGTAGTCTGTATTTTTGTTGTTGTTGTTGTGAATAATCCCTGAAGTTGCATGACATCTAGATGGGAACTGCTGTTTCTTCCTGAGTAGTCTCAACACTCAGGTCATGGATAGGGATGATCAACGTCCACTTACTCCATGGCTGAAATGCTCAAGATGTGTTATTTGTTCCTCTTCATCATTCTGGATGCCCTTTGCCTGGAGGAAGTCACAGCCCAGCTCAAGGTGCAGAAGCTTCTTTAATAGCATGGGAGGAGAAATGGGAATGGATTTCACAGAAACCTCTGATCAGGAAGCTGCCTGAGCAAGCTGGTGGGGAATGGCTGCATTCCAGGGGAGTTTCCTAATTGCTCTGCTGGGGAGCATATCCCAGCCAGTGCCAGACAGTGCTCAGTTGCCTTTGCCCAAGCACTTGACTGAGGGCTTGTGCTTGAAAGTTGTTTCCCAATTTGGCCCTGCAGGTGAGGCAGGGAGGGACCTTCCTGTTGTGGGAATCTCATTCAGGCTCAAGGGGTGAGCTAGAAGTTTCAAATTCTGTCAAAATAACGAGGCTAGGATTCCTTGCTTTATGGCACAAGTTTAGGTTCATAGGAATGTAAATATTGCAGTACCAACATGTGCCTCATGGCAAGTGCTGAAGCTCTTTAGTGCCTTTGACCCTTCCAAAACTGGTGCCAAAAATAAAAAATGTCTGGTATCTTAACATTGTGCCCAAAATAAAAAGCTAAAGTAGGATTTACATTTGCAGGGATGTTCTTTTCTTTGTCTAAACTCAATAATCTGTAAGAAGCTGGTGTGCTACTTGCCTCTTCCCTAGTCTTTAACTAATTGCAGTTTGAAAAATGTTGTACAATGTTCTTAATGTTGTCTTTATAATAAGTAAACGTTACATCCTGTTTACAAGGTGATATACAGTAAAGCACAAATATTGAAGATTTGTCCCACATTTTGTTTAGTTATATTGCATGCATTCAATGTATTTAAAGATTATTTCATTAAAACAGTTTGTTACTGTGATTTAAGCCAAACTGCATGGGTTCTTGGTCCATAATCTTGTCTACTTTCGAAATTTGTCCCATTCCCAGAAATAGATTTGAAAGCTAGAAAAAAAATAGCTGGGAATGTGAGTTTTCATCTTCTTTGCTGACTGTCTATTATACTGTCTGTATATCCTTATGGAAATAAATTTTTGAAGACAGCAGCTTGCCTACACCAAGGAAATAATGTTATGGGAAGAAAAGGAACTGTTATATAAATATATATATAAAAAAAAAAAAGGTATGCAAGGGGCTAGTGAAAAGCAGAGTCAAATTTTAAATAGTGTATCTACCAAGAGTATGTGCATGTTCAAATCAAGATGTCAAACACAGATTACCACAGGTACTAGTGAAAGAGCGTCTGTGGTATTTGTTAGATGTGAGACCAAGCAGATCACCTAGAAGCTACTTTTAGCT
Source organism: Chaetura pelagica (assembly GCF_000747805.2). Classification (NCBI taxonomy): domain Eukaryota; kingdom Metazoa; phylum Chordata; class Aves; order Apodiformes; family Apodidae; genus Chaetura; species Chaetura pelagica. The sequence goes on along the minus strand of NW_009970718.1, from coordinate 3,772,288 downwards.
CTAGAAACTTTGTCTACATGTCCAACCAAGATCTATTCAAAGGAGAAAATTCTCATAACAAACAAGCTCTGCCTTGTTGTGCTGTATGTGGAAAACCACACTTCTGCTAGCTGGACCTGATAGATTATCTAATAACAGTAGGCTACTGTTCCCACATGCCCAGCTTCAGTTTTGGTGAGATGTGCATTTTCTGACAATGGATACATCTTGGGGCTGAGATGCCTTTTCTACCTCTTCCATCAACAGTCTGTTCTTCTGCCCCATCCTTCCCAACTTTTCCCATACTGCTCTAATCCCTGTTCCTGGGTCCTATTTCCATTCTCCTCAATTAGCCAATCCTAATTTAATTTATCAGGTTGTTCTTCTGGGCCCTAATCTCTGCTTAGTAAAACCTTGTCCTAGGAGCTCAACACTCCAGTCTTCCTGTCAATCACTTCCAGTTCCTTCAGTAACATCCTAGTCCTTATCTCTGTTCTTACCTAGCCAAACCAAGCTGATTTTCTCTTTGCTCCCTATCCTGTCGATCTCTCTCAGCCTTCTCCATCCTTCAGCCTGTCTCAGCAGCCTGTCTCTGGTCTTGCCCCTACTTATTTGTCAGGTCAGTCACTGCATGCTCTGTGGAAAATCTCTTCATGAGATTTTATGCCTCTCCCACTTTTGCTTCCCTTCCCCTACTCTTTGCTGATCACATTACGCACTGTACTTTAAGTCTGCTAAAGAAAGAAAGGGAGGCCATGTTAAGTACCTAATGTTGGATAGTTGATGATGGTAGGAATAGCTTCCAAATTTCCTGTATAGTTACTAGTAAAAAAAGACTCCTTTGAAGAGATGGTTCATAAGAAAGACTGCCTCTTGACATAGACAGTGTTAATACCCCTTATAATTAAAGTTTTCAGAGTAACTATAAGCAAATACGACATTTTCTCAGTAGACTGAGGCAGCTTCTTAAGGCTGGTGCACTGCTGAAGTTTTATCAGCTTTGTTCCTGAAATCTCCAGTATTCAACTTAACCTGAAATATCAGACAAATGCAGCTACAAATAGTGACTGTGTAAAATGTTGTATGCTGGAGAAATTTTTCAAATCAATGCAGATATAAATACCTCTGCCCTCCTACTTATTTCTGACTGACATCCTACAGCCACAATCGTAACTGTTTGCAGTGGAATTGGTGTCATCATTGCTGACATAAGTAGTAGCCCTCTAGGAATGAATAAATAGACTGACCTTGTGTCTTTCATAATGAATATCCTACACAATCCATGACTGACTCCACCTAAATATCATGGAATTTAGTTCTAGAATCAATGTAAGAACAAAATAGATGACAATATGTGGAATGTCAGGATCCAGCCCTCAACAGCATGAATCTTTTCCTCTTAGGAAAGGAGTAGAGCAGTTAAATGAGGGAGGAAAGAAAAGAAGGAAGAAAGAGAGTGGGCATGTTCTCACCTGCATGTCTCATTTAAAACTTTAATATGTTTTAATTAAGCAGGAGATCTAAAATCAATATATCAAGATAGTACGTGATAAGGCATTGTTTATATAGTTCAGAACAGTAGTTAGGAAACTATTTAGCATAGTCTTGTAAATAATTAAGGCTTATGAAATCATGTTGTTCACCTGTTTGCAACAGCCCACCCCCTGGAAACAGCTTTTGGCCATTTTAAACCATTCACCCCAAGTAGAGGTTTCATGGCCACTTCAGTTTCTAGAGGTTGTTCAGAATAGTTGGTGAGGTGGTCTTATGCTGGAGGCTGTTTTGTCAGTCAACAAAACTAGGTGTAAAAATCACAAACTAATCCTGAATCAGCTGTTAAAAACTGCACCAGCTGTGTTTGGCCCAGCCACTGTCTTCTTGTGCTTCTTCTTACCCCACCTACTCCAGCTGTCATCCAGAGACTGATACTTTCCATGAGTTTGGAAGTGCACTCTTATAGGTAGTCTGTATGGCCTTGTAAGTAGTATATCACAAGAAAACTTCAATCAGAGTTTGTGCCTTCTTACACGTTCAGTCAATCAGGCTTAAGACAGAAATCCAAAAGGAAAACAAGTTTTGTTGGATTGATTTTCACTGAACTGTTTTAATTAATTTAACTCTCAACTTTGGTTTCCAGCAGGACAATTACTACGCACTAGAAGAACAGCTTTGGTAACCTTCTCCTGGGGAGTGATCAGCTTCATTATTTAAATAATCAGATGAAATCTGGGACTAGCAAATCTTAATTTTATACTGAATTAGAATACCATGTCCAGTTTTAGACACCAGATTTGAAGAAAGAAGAGAATCAGCTGGAGGCAGTCCAGAGGAAAGTGACGAGAAAGATCAGAAATGTAGAAATTATAACCTAAAAAAAAAATAAATTAAAAAACCCAAATAAATTATGTTAGTTTAGTCTGACATGGAAAAGATAGAGTGAAGACATTATAACACAAGAGGTTGCTCCAAGGAGAAAAAGAAAATCTATTTCCCCTGCCTATGTTTGATAGAACAAGAAGTAATAGGTTTAAATTACAGCAACGAAGATTTATTTTAGAAGTTACAGAAAACTTTAATGGTGAGGATAGGGAATAGATTGCTTGGCAAGCTTTTGAAGTTTCCATCTCCACTGGAGATCTGTAAGATCAGAGTACTTGAGTAACTGCTTCCTGCAGGCAGGAGGATGGATTAGGTGTCTTCTAGAGGTCTACTGTATATTTTACTCTAGTAGTAAAGCTGTAGTTTAAAAGATTGGATTCATGTACTCTCCTTACCTATCTTATCCTTTTCTTCAAACAGTGATAAAATCCTTCTGTACCAAAGAGAGTAAACAATGGTATTACTCCAGTGATCTTGTAATGAAAAATGGAAATACATCTTAAGAGTAAAGTACTTTTTGATATACTTTCATTTGGATAATTGTGCAGAAGTGCTTGGAAAGTTGGCTGTAATAGAGGAAAAACATATAATGTGATAAAATTAATTTGTTTAAAATTACTTTTTCAGCACCTGTTACTGTTGTACTGAATGATATCATCGTAGATGTCTCATGTGGGAACTTCAGAAATCAATTGAGTAAAATTTTCCTAATTGCATTCAGAATACTAAATATAGTTTTGGATTTTTATAGTATCATTCCTTCTGCTTTAAAGATTTTGTTTAACTGGAAATATTTGACACAGCATTTTAGTTCTCAAAAATTGTATTCACCATGTGAAAACCATTAAAAGGCCACTAATTAAGGTAAAGCTTAGACATTTCAGATGTAACTTTAGAAATCCCTATTACTTTATTTGCAGTTGAATCCTCCAGAATAAAATAGTTCAGCCAAGGAGGCTGACTGCCAGCTTGTAGATCATGATTATCTAACACATGGTCCTAACAAAGAGTTTTGAATCTATTAGTTTGTTTGAGTCTGGGCAGTCTTTGTTTTCTCACAGTTTGCATTACAACTTGAACACAGTTTGCCTGTATTGCCTGTCATGTGATATGTACCCATGGTACATATAGGATGTGTGATCCTCTTCTGCCATTGGAATAGCTGTGGGGCCTATGGATAGGGCTTAGAAACATTGCCTGAAGCATAGGTAGGAAGGATGATTTGAAATTTGGTTCAAATGCTGCTCAAGATGAAGGTGCCATTAGAAAACAGGTGTATTACTCTACATTCCCAGCTTGTTGGGGCTGAAGGCACAGTAAATAGGGAACACCAGTTTAAAAATACCACTGAGATTTATCATGAGTTGAGGTCCAGTGGCATCACGACGCTGCAACAGTAGAAATTTATGCACTGAAAGGATGTAGCTATTTATTTGACGAATGGGAAAATGAGCCAAAATTGTGGATGCTTCACTAGAGTGTCAATGTTAGACATGGATACCTATGCTCTTGCTGACATACGTACCCTGTACATTTCAGCACAGGGTATCTGAAGTTAACTTCAAATAAAATTAGTTGCTTATTGGAAGGAGTCTGGCCTCAGTAAGAGGCAGCTCTGTTTTTAGAAGGAAAGATGCTCTGCCTTCCCAAGCCCCTGTAGCTTCTACTGCTTGAAGCTGATTGCTTAAAGCAAGCTCAAGAGAACTTTGCCACTGGTATTTTTCATACTGTGACCCACAACAAATTCTTGGAACATGTTAAAATGCTGATTGATAACAAGACAAAAGTTCTGGGTTGTCCATAAAAAAAAAAGGATAAACAGTGGACCAAGCCACTGAGATTCTCTGCACCATTCAGCAACTTGACAACATGCTTAAATTCTGCATGGCTCTAACTCTCAAGAATATGTGTGGATATGAAAAACACATTAAAATGAAAAACAGTTTAATAGTCAGATTTTAAACTGAGAAGCTCAAAAGGAAATAGCTACTTGCAAGAAGCAAGAATCCTCACCTTTTTTTTTTTTTTTGTTATATTTTTAAAACCAGCACCTCTAAACTAGACATTCATGTTCTCTAATGGAGATCAGGTACATGTTCAAAGTGATTTTACAGGTACATTTCCTTATATTCAATAGATACAATGGATTTTAAACAGTTTCATAGCAACGGATGGTTCATGTTGGCCATTAACCTAGATAAGTGAGTATCAGTTTGGTGCATCCTTAATGGTCCATAATGGTCTGTGGGTAAAAAAGTATTTCTCTTCATCTGTTTCTAAGAGGTGTTTTTTGGTGGTTTTTCCTTTGTTGTGTTTGGGTTTTTTTTGTTGTTGGTTTGGTTGTTTGGCCCCCCCCCCCCCATGACTTTATTTTGCAAAGCAGGTTCATGTGAATTTTTGCATTCAGGGGGAGAAAAAAAATCATACTCAAGAGTTTTATGGTAAGAGTGCTTAACACAAAAAAGATTTATGTTTCTCTGGAATGTAGTAGCCATAGTACATGCTACCAGGAAATCGAAACTTGTAAAGATCAGTATATACCTTGACAGCAGATAAACAGATATTTCTAAATAGCAGAGATTTTTAAATGACTGTTGCTATACCTGTTGGAATTCCAAAAGGCAGTTTCATGTTCTGTTTTTAATATTAAATTATTTAATGCTGCTGGGACATGCCATATTTCTCCTATAAGACAAAATACTGCTTATGCCATGGTAGAGAAGGAAATCACTGTGATGATAACTGATGGATGGAGCCAGTACAAAGCTCTAGAAGAGCAGAACCCAAGAGCTCCAGGAGATGAGGAGCTTTGATGCTGCATCCCCCAGAGCTGTGGGTATCGCAGCTCTGCAGGACACAGCACCCCTGCACTACTCCTTACAGCTGAGTTGGCAGAGGTTGCACGGTGCTTGCTATGGGAGGAAGAGAGTACATCTCGGAGGAAATTACACCACATCTCAGAGTGGCTAAGTTTGACATCAGTACCTCACACCCCCCACTCACCCAGACGGTGGTGCAGCACGGCGTGTTCGCTGGGGCTCGTGATTTACCTACCCCACACGTGTGCCTTCAGTGCTGGAGCTATGTAGGAAGACTTCTGCGGCACGTACATGGGCTTAATTCTGTCCTAGAGACTCTACTAGGGTTTACTACATCGTAACATAAACCTGTTTTTGAAAAATACTGCTTTAATATACTGTGGTGTGCTACGTGATATCTCAGACTTATTAAATGTGATGCATATTTGCATGAGACTTAATGAGACTTACAAAAGTAAGAGGCAAATTTTAGAGAAAATTGGATTAAATGGCTTAATTTTCCATAGTTAAAGACTTTAAATTTTAATCAAGTCTTAAGCCTGAGACTAATAACTCTTAGACTGGATGTTTAAAATGACTAAAATTTAAAACTGAGTATGTATAATCTAACATGCATTATTACCAATGTATTTGTAGAGCAGTAATTCCTAGACGTACGAACATTAAAATGACAGATTTCAAAAGCCTTTTCCAAAACTCCAGCTTGGATTTTGCTGTGGTTTTGCCCAGCTTTATCAAAGGTGGTATCCTGTGCTGCTGCACAAACTTCTGTAAGACACCCTTAACGAACCATATTGGTGTGGTTCTTGTTCCCAACAATGGGGCAATGCAATACCAGTCCTGGTCTTGCTTAATGTACAGAGCAGCTGCCTGAAATGCAGTCTTCACAGAAAAAAAAAATATGAAGGAGATGGTTTGGATTCTGTGGGTTATTCACCATGCCTGTGGTTGCAATGCTTCCCCACCTCAGGAGTATTCAGGACTTCACATATTGTATAGTTTGTGGGTTTCAGTTTCCTTCAACTCAGAGTTTCTTTTCCCCGTGGCTCCTGCAGTTCTGAGGGACTTTGTGTTTGACCATGCAGATGATTCAGGGACGGTGGAACTGGTGAGTCCTAGACCCTTTCAGGTAGTTCCCACCACCATTTTAAGCTCCTTCTCACACAGGGTTTAGCTCACAGATATTTCACATTCTCACATTGTGAGAAGAGTCACACTAGGTTTATCGCTTGTCTGGGAACGTGTGTGTGTGTTGCCATGTGTGGCTGGCGTGAATTCATTTTTGCTCTCTTTTACTTAGTGGTCACCATCCAGACCTGTTCATACCACACAGCAGGTTTTGATAGCAGCGATCATGTACACGAAAATGATCTGGGCTTTTAAAAAGCCTGCCTGTACTGGATGTTTTGTTCGTTGTCATGAGGTAATGAAGGACTGTCTTCACCTAGCAAAAGGTATTTGTATGTGTTAATTGAAAAGATGACAATAAAACCCTCTAGGGGTTGCTTTTGTTGCTTTTATTTATCTATAGAGGATCATGAGAATGTCTTGGTGATAAACAGTAAGAAACTTTTAGGAAGACATTTTTGAAGTTACACAGTTTTGACTACAATTTTAATAACCTTAGTTAAGTAATCCTGAATCTAAAATAATGTAATAACTTTGTCATGACCTTAAGACATTATTAGTACAGAATAATGTAAAAATAAATGAATTGATGTTTGAGTAATGAAATAAGATATTCTGGAAGTGCTGTGGAATACACAAATATATAAGCTAAACAATTTGAGTTTCAGTATGCTCAAGAAATAGTTCTTCAGACCTTTTCCCACTATGACAGCTTTACTTTCTGTAGATCAGCTTGTCCTGTCAGGGTAAAGATGCAGTGGTTATAGTGGGGATAAGAAACCTCTAGCAATGCCTTGCTTTCAGTCTACTTTTGGAGTTGTTTTTCACATGACTAGTCACATGTGAGAGAAGCAAAAGTAGTAAGCATCCATTAAAATTAATCCAACTTCAGTTGAAACTGGTGGTCAAAAGTCTTTAATATCTTTAAGACTTCTACTGTTCTGCTAGTTTTGGTTGAAATTGTCCAAGATGTTGAAAAATTACTAGGGAAAGCGGGGTAGTAGTTGAGTGAATGGATAATGAGCCTGCATGAACCTCACTTCCTTAGGACACTTTACAACAGTCTGCTGGGTGGGGGCATCTTCAATATTTAGCAGTATAGATGGTTTTTTTCAGTGTTAATCTTATTGCCCGTTTGTGGAGAAAAAAAAACAACAGTTTGATTAACAAAATATACTAATCAGTCTTCATCACGCTTGGCTTTTTCTTTCAAAAACATCTAAGTTTTAAACTGAATATATTCTACCTCAAGTTTGCTGTAATTAGCATTTCTGATCAGAACATCCAGTTCTTTCTTCTCTTTTTCCTTTTAAAATTATGTTTTTATTTCAACCACTTCCTACCAGCAGGCAAAGCTGCTGTTACACTCTACCCAGCTGTGAAATCAATATGATTTTCATTACAAAGATAACAGAAACTCTCTTAGAAAGGCTGTGAATTGCCAAAGGTCAAATAACAGTCATGGCAGAGCTTAGAATTTAGATGTCCTAATTAAAATATCTGGTGGTATAAATATATTAATGAAATGCTCCCTGAGAAATGTTTGTGTTTAAGATGGCAGCAATTTTAAACTATTACATTGGTTCTTTAATTAGTGTAGTTTGTGTAAGTCACATCAAAATGTGACTATTTCTTTCTCTGGTTTATGACCGTTTCTTAGAAAATAGGTATTAACTCTTCTTTCTTTCTTTTTTCAATTCACAATTATTTGAGGGTGATTAGCTTAGGAAGTGTAACAATCACAGGCGAGAGAACTTATCTAGTGCAATTTCTGTCATATTGGACACTAAAAATTACACATAAACTGAATGAATGGGTGCAGCAGTTAGTTCTGTGATGTATGATTTAATTAACAAGAGGAAGTGCCCAGTCAAACTGAAAGCAGCACTTGAGTCTTTCAGCCCAAGCAGTCAGTTCTATTTAAATTAAAATCAGCATTTTAAAATAAATGTTATTACTCTACCTAAGATCATCCTTGGTCTCTTCTTATTAAACCTTAGTTTGTCCAGAAGTTAAGTTATACCTGCCTTATTATGGATGAAAGTAACAGGAAATGAATTATTTTGTTACTTGTATTTGCCTGATAACCCTCTCCGATCTCTCTATTTTTTACTTAATTTCTTTCTTTTCCACCACATATGCTAAAACCGTAAACTCAGATTGCCAGATACTGTGAATTTTAATATAAAAAGTTCTTCACTTTACAACTGAAGGGTTTTTACGTTGTGGTGCTCCCTCTGCTGGATAGTGCCTATTCATTTTTTATTCCCTGAGCTGTACTAATATCCTTGTTCTATAAACAAGCACTCACTGCCTTCCCTAACAAGGTATAAAAAGTGGGAATACCTCATTTTGGTCTCAGATGACATAGAAAGTGGCAGCTGTAGACTCAGAAAAATCTTGTTGTCTAGTAGCTCAGAGCAATCAAAAGTCTTTGGGGGATATTTGAGGAACAATAATTTACTACCTCCTGAACAGAAAAAACAGATGGAACTAAATAACCTTCTTTCATTTGTATAACTTAGAGGGGATGATGTTGATTCTTGTGCTCTGGTAAGTACAACAGTACCCTCAGATGTCCCCATAATGTTATTAGTGTTGCAGTCTTGGCAATGTGGTTCTCCTAACTCACTTCATCCTCTGTTGAATCTTACAAAGACGTGGCTGGGCCAGCATTTGCTCTGCAGAGAAAGCAAACACACTTTGATCCTCAGTGCCAGTCCTGTGGCAAAGGCAGGAGACGACTCAGTCCTTTCCTATCTCCACTATGGCAAGGCAAATAGGAGGAAGAGCAATACTCTAGTTTTGCTTCTGCAAGTGATTTTGGTCTTTATGGACTTTGACTTCATGAGGAGTTTTGGGCTTGATCTCCTGCTCACCTTTCTCCCACTGTTGTCACATAGAGAACCTGGTTTTGTCTTGCTTTCCTTCCTTCTGTCATTCCCAGGTGGATGTGGTTGGGGTGGGCACCCCCAGTTCTGTTGAACCTGTCCCACAGCTCTCTCCAGTGGCCGTGGGGCCTCCTGACCCAGGGGACCACCTGGACAAGCCAGCTTCTAGGTCCCACAACCAACCAGCTCTTCTCTCCGTGCTGGGTGACCCGGTCAGTCCTATGGAAAGGGGATGGAAACTCAATATCCACTTGCAGGTAGTTTGCCTGTCTGAGCTGCTACTTCCCTGAGCTGGTGCCGTGGTTTTGCTGGGAAAGCTGGGTACCGTGCTTTGTTATCTTGGCCATTTCCTTCATATTTCATGTGATGTTATGTTGTGATGCTGCTGCATGTCAGAAATATTGAGCTAGGAGTTATTTTTCGACTTGGCTTGGCTGCACTTTTAGGGTAGCACTCCTGTATTTCAGTGTAGATCAGACTAGCAGTATATTCCTGAAAAGACAAAAAATTAACAATTGTTTGGGACAATATGTAAAAACGGTAACTGGCTGCTGATTTAATTAGGAGACTCATTTTTGCAACAAAAAGGAACATATTCTAGTTAAGATTTATTTTTTTTCTGTGGTTGGTTTTAAATTTCTAGATATTCAAAGTCTTTGATTCTCCCAAACAGTCCTACAGAGAAATAATCAGCAACATTATCTTCTCCATTACTATCTCTAATAAACAAAAACTACTTCCATGTACATGTAGACTTTCTTTCCAGATAAGTTGCTTTAAAAAACATTTCTAAAAGAACAAACTGCTTAAAATAATAAATATCCAGTTCCTAAAACCTTCAGTTCTTCCTGTTAAATGAAAAGACAGATATTTAATACATTTTGCTTTTGCTAAAATAATTGGTCAGCAGTTGGTGAGTAGTTGTACTGTGTAGCTCTTGTTTGTATATTCTACTATTGCTCTGTTCTATTCTGTTCTATTTCAAGTATTGTTTTTATCTTTTAAAATAAATAAATAATACTAACTGCAGCCAGCAACTAAGCCCCACACAGCCACTTGCTTACTTCCCCCCAGTGGGATAGGTGAGAGAATTGGAAGAGTGAAATGAGAAAACTCGTGGGTTGAGATAAAGACAGTTTAATAGGTAAAGCAAAAGCTGTGCATGCAAGCAGAGCAAAACAAGGAACAGCTTGTGCTGCTGAATAAATATTCTACCATAACTTAATGGGCCTACACAAAATCAGCATTGCTGTTTGGAGGGCAGCTTGTTCTAGGATGAATCTCTTCCATTGAACCAAGATGGTTCTGCTGAGGGTGGTGCTGGGCTGGGGCAGGTGGGAAGGACTTCTGCAGAAGGGACCCTCTGTGGAGGAGCTTCCAGGGTTGGACTGGAAATCATTTGCCTCAGATGCCTATTGAGTTATTACAACTTGACAGTGCTTGTCTCAGGAAGAGCACACACCATATGCTTTGGGAACATTCCCAAGCAGAATATTATCCTCCTATCATGCCAGCGAGCTCATTAATACTCCCGTTATCCCATTCAGTGGGATTAATCCAGCAACCCCTGAAGTCACTGAGGAGATTGAAGTTGTCCTTAGGATGCTTTGAATAAAATCTTGGATGAAGTTTACATAATTTAAGTCACACTAGTGGAATTGTTTTCTGAAGTTATGCATGTGAGTTCATTTACTTATTTCTTTATTCCAGGCTACCTGTTTTTCCACTATCTTATGAAGACCAGTAATATGAAATGGAAAAAAGAATACGTTTTTATAGTAGGATTTGAATTTGTATACACTACTGCTATTTTTTCCTGAATTCCTCCAGAGAAGGACAGGAATAAGCTTGCAATGACATTCCATATAATACTAATTAAAATGCAAACTTATATGTTGATCAGGACTTTTCTCCAAATATGTGATCAGTTAATGGGAAAAACTGTGGAAATGTTAAAGTTGATGTGGATAAAGGAAGCACCAGATAAAAGTATTGTAGTTCTCAGTCAATTCTGGTCATTCTTTATTGGGTCACACAACAAAATTTTGCAAAATAACTTATTATATGTGAGAGAAGAAGAACTGGACTTCACAAAAAAGAAACCCCACATAGATCCCAATATTTTTCCAGCCTGTATTTCTTTATATGCTGGAAAATGTTCTTTTTGCTCCCACTCATTTTAACAGCAGATTGTAATTTTTCTTAAAAAAAAAATAAAAAGGGATGTGTGGGGAGTGAGGAAGAATGCAATTACAAACTAAACAGACAAAAGATACTATTTCAAATTAGTATATTTATGGTAGTGGGAGGAAAACTTAGACCAAACAAGAAGAAAAGACCAGAAAGGATCTTCTCTGCATTCCACTGGTGTGGTAACAACAGTTATTACAGTATCTGGCTTTCTGAATTAAATATTGATAGGAATAAATGAATAAAAGACCAAGTAAACTGAAATGTGTGTTCTGCCTTCCTAAAGCTGTTTTGCAGCATCTAGAGTACCAGAATCAACACCCTTTTGTACAATTAATAGTATTAAATAATGACATCAGCTGACAGGAAACAAGAAAGTTCCTATGGCAACTAAAAATAAGCACAGGAGGAAAAATGCATCAAATGCTGTCAGCAGACAGCATAAAAGGTGGCTGTATGTAGATAATAGAATAAGAGCATACACAGAAATCTTCCTTGTAAACATATGCATTTCAATAGCTTTTACTGGTAGGGGTTGTTTTCTTTGTTTGTTGTTATTATGTTTGTTGTGTTTGGTTTTTTTCCCCAAATGGGAATGTGATACCTTGGTTACAACATTTACTCATCAATATACCAAACTGTTTTGCCAAGATCAGCTCCTGGTTTATGGCCTCCAAAGGCAAGGACAGAGCTCCACATCTTCAGGAGAGCAGATGTATTTGCTGGGCTTTGTACACTGTTGAGAAAGCCTTTGGGTGCTTCAAATCTCATGAACACCTGCCACATTCTCTCAAGGTTACTCTTTGGCCCCTCCATACACATGGTTTGAGAAAAGTTTTTAATAGAAAAAGTAGAAAATGTCTGGTAGAAATGTCACTTGTGGAAGAAATGGGGCTGTACACATCATGCAGACACTACTTGCACAAACAACTGTTAATTTAAAGTTATACTGAGCATGAGGATGTGTAGATAGTAAAATCCTTGGTGGAGGTGAAGCCTGACTGTGCAGCTGCACAGCTGAGGCTTACAGCTGGGCCATGTGCAAGCTTCTCCTTTCATCTCAGTGGGAGAACTAGTTTTGAAGACAATTTAACTCTTGAAATTCTTGGGTTATCTGCTTTTCCTACCTATCTGATCTTCCTCCCTTCATGACTCTCATAAAAAGCAAAAACAACCCCCTCCTTCCCCACCAAACCTGTGCAGGGCAGAGAGAGCTGCACTGTTTCCCCTTTGCTCTCTGTACACTGAAGTTGTTCCCTGCACACCCATCCAGCCCCCACCCCTTCTGATCCATAGATTTTGCTGTTTTCATAGTAAAACTGTTCTGCTGAGCAATGCTGCATCTCTGTGCAGGATGGTGCTGGAATGGCTCTGCCCACCAAGGCTTGGTGGGGAAGCAAAACCTCTGGTGGTGTCTTGGCTGGCTCAAGAAACTTGGTCTCTTCTTGCAGGAGAATATTCAGTACTGCAGAAAGCAATGGGATTGTATTTCTCTCTTGTTAATTCTGCCTTGTTAAGTGATGAAAATGAGTTTATTTATGTCAACTCTGATATTATGAGGCGGTGTGGGAGAATGCCAAAGCAGGAACAAAAGCCAAGGCTGGGAGAAATGTGGTCAGACAGCCCTGATGCCAGTAGAGGCTTTTATCTTTACTCAGGACTTTTGTAATTTTTGGTTTTTTATGTGTCTGTGCTGATTGCTGGCCCAAATTTTGGATTCACTACTACAATTGTAAAAGGCATCTCCATTGTTCCTAGGACAACTTCATTTTCAGTCTCAATACTGCATAGCTAAGAGGAGCTCCCAGGGCAAGAAGCCTACTGCTCAGCTATGGTGTGCAGCTGTGTTATATAGAATCGTAGAATGGTTAAGGCTGGAAGGGACCTTAAAGGTCATCAACCCCCCGTTATGAACAGGGACACCTCACACTAGACCAGGCTGCACAAAGCCTTATTCAACCTGGCCTTGAACACCTTCAGGAATTGGGTTTTCACAGCCTCCCTGAGCAACCTATTCCAGCACCCTACTACCCTCATGGAGAAGAATTTCTTCCTGATGTCTAACCTAAATCTCCCCTCTTTCAGTTTAAAACCATTACTCCTTGTCCTATCACTACCCTCTCTGGTGAAAAGCCCCTTCTCAGCTTTCCTGTAGCCCCTTCAGGTACTGGAATGTTGCTATAAGGTCTCCCTGGAGCCTTCTCTTCTCCAGGCTGAACAGCCCCAACTCTCTCTCAGCCTGCCTTCATAGCAGAGGTGCTCCAGCCCTTTGATAATCTTGGAGGCCCTTCTCTGGACCCTCTCCAACAGCTCCAGGTCTTTCCTGTCCTGATGGCTCCAGAGCTGTTCACAGTATTCCAGGTGTGGTCTCACCAGAGCAGAGGGGCAGAATCGCCTCCCTCACCCTGCTGGCTACACTTCTTTTGGTCATATATAGTTGCTCCCATCAAATTAATTTGGATGCGTTCCTATATATATATTTATATTTATATATCCTTCCTAATCCTGTTGTGCCATGCTTATATGATACTGTATCACAGATGTAACCCATCATTATGTGAGTCAGGCTGCAAGTCAACTCATGTAACCACAAGCATGTGGAGTATGAATAGATATCAGGCACCGATACTATTATAGCTCACTCTGCATTTTGGGTATGTACAAGCTGTTGTCAACAACACCCTGCTGCTGTGTGGACTGTACTTGCAGTGCCTGTGAGTCCCCACATGCACAGCTCCAGAGAAGTTTAGGAGCTGGATCATTATTAGGTAGTCCACAGTAAAGTATCTGAGTCATTCAAAGAGAAACACTTTCTCAAACTGGCTGACCAGAAGAACCGTAAACATGTGGCGTTTTGCTCTGACATAATGAGCTGCTGCTGCTGGAGTGAAGGCGCATCCTGCACACGATGCTCCAGCAAACAAGTGCTTCACAAAGCGCCTGACCCAGGGTGTCACTGTAAAGGGAAACTGTGCATTATATTGTAACAGAAATTCAGGAGACCGCAGCTGAGTGCTGGCAATTACCTCCTGATCCACAGCAAACTCATTCTCACTCGTGTCTCGGCTCCCGGGGCAGAGCAGCCCGTGTCCGCGGGAACATCTGGTCTCCGAGCGGCAGGTCCCAGAGCGGCGTGGGCAGCTACAGCTGCGAACAGGAGGCAAAGCTGGTGGTACAACTCGTTCTGTCCTCCCTGCCAGCCCTCGGTGCCCTGTGCTCTTCGACAGCAAGAGGAACTTACTGACCGCTTCCCTGGTGCTGCTGCAGAGCTGGGTAATTATAATGATTAGATTGCAATGCAGTTTTTCTTACTCTGCTTGGGAAACGCTGCGGCTCATCCCACCTTTTATTCATGGCAGATGGTAGATTTGCAGGCTGTATGAATGGGTGCTGCAGGAGTAATCCTCTTCTTCCCCCCTCCCCAGCTTGGATATATTTTTCACCTTGTGTGAACTATCAGGTCAGTAAAATAAACAGCACATCTACTTTTTGTAAGTCAGGCTTGACATTTAATTTACCCTCTCATATTCAATAAGTGTCTCTGATAACTGAGTCGAAAATAACAACCAACTGCGTGCAAACAGAACATGAGTGACCTCATAATTTTTGTTCCTTGGGTGAACAATATATTCTTTATTTGCCAAAGAATCTCAAGACAACTAATAAGAAGAAACAGAAGAAACTAAATATATAGTTTGAATGTGAGTTCTAGACAAGCTCTAAAGCAGACTTTGGGATTAAAGAGTTTAGTCTGGGTTTTGTTTTGTGGTGACTTTTAAAAACATTTTTCTAATTAGAAAATGTTGGTGTATCTCTTAAAAATGAGCATAATGAACTAACACATAATGAACTAAGGCATTGTTCTAGCACCTGTAAGACCTTTATTAAAACGTGCTTTTTGTGGCTCAGAACATGACTGCTGAAATGCTGACTGCTCAGAATGACAATATTTATGGACATTGAGATTTTTTAAATATCTGCAAAGCACAAAAAACAGTTTTCATTTGAATACTGTTCTTAAAACAATGCAAATGGTCAAATAATTTCTGAAGTCTTGTCTGTGGAACAGATAAATGAAATGCTATTCTTCATCATTTCCTTTAATAAAGTCCAGCTCCATTGAACCTAATGAAGTTTTTGACAAAAGTATTTGGCTTGACTATACTGATGCAGAAATGTTATCCCCTAGCAACAGTGACAACTTTTTTGGCAAGTGTGACTCACTCAAATTGGTGAATCCAGCACTGGCTCCTGGGTAGACCCAGAGGCTGAGAGGGAGCCCATGTTGATCATCACTCTTTCAGCATAGTCAGTTGTTGAAACTGGATGTCTGGTGTAGGATAGAGGAGGCAGAGGCACTCACAGAGGGTCTAAAGCTCAGGTAACTTCTGCTGGCCACATACATGAACAAACTCCTAAATGAAAAGTAGTTTTCAACTGGAACAGCAAAGTGAAAATGAGAAAGAGAAGGAGAAAACAGGAATG
>NW_009970718.1:3720016-3756358 GCF_000747805.2 Chaetura pelagica | reverse complement strand
TGCCTCTGCAGTATTAATGTGTAATTTAAAAGATTTCTCTTTTATAGTGACTAGTGTTCTACTAAGAACTTTATTATATCAGATCTTCTGTTGAGTGGATCAGTTGCAGACTATGACTGACAGTTCTCTTTGCTTCACTGATCAATATTTCAACAAATCTGTATGTAATAAAGTTACATTGGTTGTATGTGGATAGTATACTTGGAATAAAACACTTTAGAGTGACTTTGAGAGCACTCAGAACAAAAACTTCAGAAACAAAATAAAATTGGTGGTGTGCGTGCAACAAGTCAGTCTATCTCTGCATGGGAGACCTCTCAGAAACTGAAAGATATTCTGAAATCAGTGGGTCAAGCATTCTGTCGGTGTATGTTTTCCTGTTGCAAAAAAACTTTTCTCATTGAAGACAAATGTAAAATTTCACATGAAGCTGTTTCTCATTTAATTTAGAGCAGGCTCTTTCATGTGCTTATTCCTAAGGGATGGAAAACATTCTTGGCTACTACTGAAATGAAAGATGAAATTGTTTAGTACCTTACAAGACTGGGCCACCAGTCATCCTGGCTGACTGCACATTCTTGATGCTGTCTGCTCAGTTACCTGCTATACTTAATAAATGCAGGTGTCTTACTATAAGCTCATTGCATATACTTAACCTGAAAATAATAATAAATATTTAAATGTATTAATAAATTGAAAATATTAATTCGCTGTATCTTCAAAATCGGAAGTAGATTTCATTTTGAGTACATAGTTCTTCTTCTTGTTCAGTACATTTCTGCCTCTTCAGCAAGTGTAATTTGGAAGACAAAGAGAAATATAAGACCGATGCATTAAAATCAATCATGCTAGCAATTAAGTATCCAAGAAGTTCTTCAGATATTGTGGGAAAAAATCTATGTGATGACAAAGTGCAATGTGATGGTTAGCACTAATTTGCTATATTAAAGCCAGAAATGCACTGCAGCTTACTTTTCCTCATGGTTATAAATGACTCTTAACTTACTGAGAAGTCCAAAATATATCCCAGCTTTGGAGATAACCAGGTTATCTTGCACATGCAGCTTAAAATGCACACAGCAGAAGGGTATATGACATGCATACATCACTGTCCAGAGCCCAATGCAGTCATAAATATAATTCCCATAGGACAAAACATATTTATAATTTTATGTTAATGTATGAGAAGGAAATTTTTCAAAAAAGTCTAGCAAGGGTGTTTGAAATCTCCTTTATTGTAAGTCACAGGATTAGTTTATTAAGCTTGGGCTCCAAATCCTTGTTCCAAGTTCAGTCCCTCCAAGGCTAGGCATGCAGGGGTGCCAAGTGCCTGGGAATCTCCTCGTCACAAAGGACACACAACAGAGGGGAAGCTGCCAGAAACCTTTTTGTTGAAGGCTGTGGTGCTAAGAAGGATGAGAACTGTCAGGCCTTGTATCCCTAATCAATTCCTGATGATTTGAGCTGAGGAATGGGGATTCCAACAGAATCGTAGGATGGTAGGTGTTGGAAGGGACCTCTGAAAATCTTCTAGTCCAACCCCTCCTGCTAAAGCAGAATCACTTCATTCAAGACCAGATGGGTTTTGAATGTCTCCAGAGACTGAGACTTCACAGCTCCTTGGGGGAGCCTGTTCCAGTGCTGTGTCCCTTGGGCTACCCCTGCACTGCTAAATGAAGTGAGACCAGAGAGGTTCCTCGGCTCTTTGGCTACCAGGCACAGGCCACCCGCAGCTGCCCTACACAGCCCTTGGCTCTGCATCTCTTCCAGATGCCCTGTGGTATCCTCATGACCCTCACTTAGAGCTGGTTTGTGTTGGCTTTTCTGATGTGCAAGTGTCTGAAGTGATGCTGTTGCAGTGGCATGAAACTTAAGGTACATTGTGGGTTCCCTGGAGCAGATGGGGATGCCTGGGGATGCCTGGGGATGCAGACTCTGCTGGCACAGTGTGCGTGGGGTGTGCGTTGGGTGGAGCCAGGGCTGGGAGACATTGGGAAAATTAAATAGTATGGATGACCTCCAGCCTGGTACCTTGACCTTCTTATTTACCAGGCGAGAGTCTCTAAACCAAAGTGACTGCCTTGGGTAAAGGTTTAGTCTGACCATTTTTTCAGCTGTCACCCTGTATTCATAGAAAACCTGCTGTTAAAGAAGAATGCTTTGTGAAATTGCATCAGAGAGGGATTTTTAGTGTTTGTCATTGGATTGTATTTTGGTGCTAAATCACATGAATACCAGAGGATGTCAGGAAAAAATGGAAAATGTCTCACTGCTGTCATCCTGAGTTTTGTTTACATTTCTTTATATTAAAGCTCTGCTTTCTGTAGTTTTGAGGTTGACTTTGTTCTTGTCTCTTCTAGATTTCAGGAATATATTGTTAGGTATTAAATCAGCTCTCAGTGTTGCTCGTGGTATGTTTTTATATTATAAAATCATGTGATTTAAATGATCCTCCTAGGAAAATGTATCAGCACTTAAAGCGATAAGGTTATCATTTTCAGTTTAGTCATCTTGCATTTTGTTATTATTTGCATGTGTTGACATTATGTATTAAAAATGTTAGAAGGACACAAAACTTTCTAAGTCAAGCTGTAGAACGTGATTCTGCTTTTTTTCTGGCTTTAATCTGTACCATTTTAACTAGCTTCCTTTGGGTTTGTGCATTGTGGTCAGTCTTTAATTAAGAGAACACATAAGATTTTTTAGTCCTTGCTGGTGGACCTCTTCTGCTGAAATTCTTTAAAGTCAGGCACCTGGCATGGAAACATGCTTCCTATAGATGGTCTGTTGATGAGCTCATTATGTGATTTTATTCTTGTGTTCACTGAGCATCCAATGCCCTATTCATTTTGCATTGTACAAATCTCATGTAATGCAGAACTGTCAGTTTCTTTATGGCCATTTCTTTCACGTCCATCATTAGTGTACTCAGCCATTTCGCAAGCAGTAATGAACTTATTGCCCTACTCCTTTGCTGCAGTGAAGGCTATTATTAGTCCCATTTTTCAAATAATAAGCTGAAGAGAAGGAATATAAATAACAGTTTGAACTACAAAATTTGGACATTGAGTAAGAAAACAATAGACAACTATTCTTCTGAATTTATTAGTTCTCAGTACAGCCCGCCCTGATGTCAAGACATGGATGTGAGAGCCCTACACTCCTGCAACAGAAATGCAGCATCATGTTGGAGATGGGGGCAGCTGAGGGGATGTCAGTGGCTGCTGAGGGGTGGCTCTGGGGGGATGTCTTCGGGAGGTTTGCTAGGTAACAGTGCTTTGAGAGGACACCAAAGTCTTTCCCTTTCCAACTGCTGGGAGACTGTTTTGTCTGACTGACAGAGTCACCTTGTGTAACCTCCACCTTGGTTTTGTGTCTGGCTCCTGGGCCAGTGCATCTGGGAAGAGCAGTTACAGGGAAAGTCTTGTCTTAGCCTCCTTTATCCTGAGATCAGAAAGAAAATAGGCTTAGCATGGACAGAATTCTTGGAAATTTTATCAACTGCTACTAAGCATATGGAATCAGATATTTTTTCAATTATTTATAACTTGGCTACATTTGAGTATTATACCCCTCCACACACAGAGATGCACAACAAAAGGCTTATCCACATCACACAGAGACTAATCAATGCCAAATTTCACTTCCTTGCCTAAAGTAATCATATTGCCAGAAATTATTGACAAAAGTGTTGTAGCAATCACTGGTAAATAATATGATTGGCAAATAATATATTTTCTGCTGACTTTATTATTGGAAACAACTGGACAATTTATGCTGACACTCTTTTGGAAATCAGGCATGGAAAATTTCAGCCCCAACAGTTGAATTCTGGAAGAGTTTTGAATGACTGAAATGAAGGGTTTCTAATGGGAAGAGTTTGGCAGCATTAACTACAGAGAGCCTTAGCCAGTCAGTCTGCAATTGCTTTTCTCAAAATATGAGCTGTAAATCACCTCTACCCCTAAATCTCCCCAGAGTCACAGACCCTAGGAAGACACCCAGGAATTTATTTATTTTTTCTTTTTGTGGGATATGAACATTTGTGGGATATGAACATTTATGGGATTTTGGACATTGAGTAAGAAAAGTTAAAAAGGTGGAGTAGCTCTAGACTGCAGTAGTTGTATGAAGACTGCACTGCTAAAAGCATATATGGAAGTGTAAGAGGATAAAATAAAAAGAAGAAATTAGTTTTATGTATAATGTGCACAATGGAAAATGAATTTTTCAGTTTATTAATCTGTCTGGACTGAGGATGGTTAGTGCTATCTGATATATGCACAGCTGATAACTTCAAGTTGTAGGATCAGCTTAAGGTATTTACAATAGCTGCTTTGTTTTAGTTATGTGAATTCAATGTGAGAAGGACACAGACTGTAATATCATATTGACAGGAGTCCTGGGTACAAGTGAAAAAAGTGAGTACATACTTGTTAGGGCAGTAAGTTATAGAGAGAATGCAAGGGGAGTATGGTGTACAAATATTGTTTCTTTGGCTTTGCTCTAAGAAGCCCAAGTGCAACAATGGCATAATTTGTTTTATAAGCTTATAAATCTGGTAGCACATGCTTAGAAAAGAAGCCAAAAGGCCTTGTCTTTAAAGCATTTCTTCAGCTTCAGGTGAAGATGTTGTAGGATCTGTGCAGGAACACTTTAAACAGCATGGGGTTAAAATGTGCTTATTTTTACATCTTTGGAAATTGTCAGTCATTTTGTACCTGTTTATTTCACAGTCAGATTCCAATTACAACCTGCTGCTAGGAAACCTGGCTATAAAAGTTGGAAAACACAGCATGGAAGACATTATTATATACTGAGATATCATCAGAATAGTTGGTGTGTGTATTTGGAGGGGGGGAGGGAGAGCAGGAAAGCAGGTCTTTTTCATTTCACTTGCTAGGAATGACCCAGTGAAATTCTTGTGACTGGGAAGATTATGCCAGCACATTGCAGAAAACAGGTTTTCATTATGAGGACATTCATTCCCCAACTGCATGTGTCAGGGTTAAAGAAAAAAAGCCAGATCATTATGATAATACAGGATTGATGGGACACAACAAAACTGTAAGAGCCAACACCCTGAGGAATGTTTTACCAATGTGGTGGTAAAATTATTTAAGATACAAGAGGTCTGGTAAGGAAGTTTATACTAACTAAAATAAAAGTCCTTCTGACTAAGAGCTAGCAGTCTGTGATTGTATCTCCTCCCACCACTGACTGAGGGCAATCTGGGGTGTGCCTCATCATATGGGCTCCACCAAGAGCTGTCCCTCCACCTCCTCAACTT
Organism: Chaetura pelagica; assembly: GCF_000747805.2. Classification (NCBI taxonomy): domain Eukaryota; kingdom Metazoa; phylum Chordata; class Aves; order Apodiformes; family Apodidae; genus Chaetura; species Chaetura pelagica. The sequence continues at coordinate 3,751,068 of NW_009970718.1, read as the reverse complement.
ATTTACTGTGTGATTCCCTCTTAGAGCTGTGGCAGCTAGCAAGCTCCTGAAGGAGGCCATCCCTGCCAGGGATGGATCCCTGGCTTTGTTAATATTAAAATGGTTGGGTTTCTGGACCTCTTCATTTTTTTCTGACACAGTTTATAGACTGAATCTTGGCAATCACTTGGCAGAGCACAAGGTAGCAGAGGGGGCAGTGCTCTCCAAAGGTTCTCTCCCTGTGATCGTGGTTAATAAAGCTCCTGTCTGACCTGTTCTAAATTATGCCTGTGTTATTACGCACTTGGATTCCCCAGATCTCTGACACCAACCTGCAAACCCAAAATTAGATGGTAACAAGGATCTTGTGATAGGATAACAAGAAAATAATTTGCATATTAAAAGAGAAATCTCCTTCCTCCCCCCCTTGTTTTCTCTTCAACTGTAATTCTTTTACAGCTCTCTGCACTGTATTTCAGTAATCTGTATCTTGAATAATTCAAGAAGTTTTTTTAGCCCAAACAAACAACTTTCTCAAATACCTGTTTTTCTTGACAAGACCATGTCCAATCTGAACAGAAACATATTACCTGAAATTTATAATGTAATATTGTTTCCCTGAGTCATCATAATGAATCTACATTAGTTTGTTATCACTTACGTTCAGCCCCAACACCTTCTCTAAATGATGTTGAGCAGCCTGTATATCTGAACACTGTAATTTTATAAATGGTAGCTGCTACTCTGATTTAGAACTTCAATGGGTGAAATAATCTTTATAATGAGTATTTGTTTATTAAAAGTGATAAAATCTTCGGCAAGGCACTAAAACAATATTAGGACAATAGAAACATACACTGAAAGATTGTGAGAAAGAAATATATGTCACTTTGTGTTGGAGCACCCATGACAGTACAGAATGAGATATGCCCGAATGAGAGTTTCATTGCTAACACCATGTCCATGCCAGCAGAAGGAGGCCAAAGATCTGCCCCAGCTTGTGCAGAGCCATGGAGTGCCCACCCGTTCTGCTCATCCTGCTGCCTCCTCAAAACCTGGGACTGGAGGAGACCCAGCTCCACCATCTGTGGTTGGAGATCACTGTGTCTGGCAGTGGCTTTTGTTGGGCTGAGCTCAATAGAGACACACATTCCCTCAGGATCACTCATTTTAGGCACTGAGTGGTCGTCTTCTTGTTATAGTTGTCTACTTCACTGCTTCTGTTGTCCTTTGCTGCTGAAGGTAATAATTGCTGCTGCTGGACTAGTGCTGTTGTCACTGTGCATGCACCTGTTATGTACCTACATAACATCATCTACTGAGACAATGTCAAACAGATTTATAAATATTATCACATATGATTAAAGATTTTTAAGCTCAAGGAACAACTCATAAACATCAGAGTTTATGTTCATGCTTACCAACATTAAAAAGCCATCCTTTTATTATTTTTTTTTTAAATTGTAAATCTCCATTTAAAATGAACACTTTTTAAAAAAACTACTATTTACATTTGTGGCAATGACAGCCTGTTCAGGGGCCTAAATTTGCTCTGTTCTCAGATGCTAGAGTTCAAAAGTGTTTTTTTTTCCCCAGTGGGACAGTTATCTTCTATATCAGTACAGCTAACACATATATCACATTGTATAAGTCTCCACAAGAGCAAGAGGGCTTTTTAATGTTGTTTTTTTTGTTGTTGGTTGGTGGGGTTTTTTTGTTTGTTGGGGGTTTTTTTGGTTGGTTGGCTTTGGTTGGTTGGTTGGTTTTTTACTTTGAAGCTTTTTCAGTTTCTACTGTATGGAAGAAGCTTTTCTACCTTCCTACTTCCATTGGAATTTTTGGTTGAGAGATGCAAACATAACATTTTCTTTATTTGTATTACTGTATCAAAAGCTGAGACTGAGTTAAAAAAGCAGAAAACAATTTCTGTCTTCCAGTTTACAAATGAAACCTCAAATGGATGAGGAAAAAAAAAGCATCAGCATATTCTAAGAATTAAATTATATCTAGACTTATTTACAAAGATATTCTTGCAAGTATGGCTGCTTTTCAGAAGTGCCTCGGCATCTTACTATCCCTGATTTCAACAGAGATGAAGCAGCTGGCCTACTGCAGTATTTTTTAAGTCCCAGAAGGTAATGAGCTGTTTATTAGATTCCAAATACCTTTGGAAATCAGGCCCATGATGGCCAGAAACAATCTGTCTGCTCACTAACTACAATTAATATTTCTGTTGTGTAATAAACTTGTTTTAAATACAAAGCACAGTTTGAGATTTTTTTTTCCTCTGTGAAGAGCAAATAAAAGGTCATTTATTTTACCTGCAGAAACAATTTCAACAAGCTGGTTTTGTGCGTTCTTAAAATTTTAGTTCTAACTTTCATCTGTGTATTTCTTGTAAAAACCTCAAGACAAAAATTATCACCAGAAAATGTACCTTGACATAAATATGTATGTACAACTAATCGTCTGAATAAAGGTATGTGGGAGAGATGAAAAAAATGTGGACAGGTAAACATACCAAGTTTAGCATGACTGTAGCAAAAATTGCAAGTGACCATGCCAATCCATGAGAATGAAACTTTGCTCAGGGAATAGCTGTTCTACTGTGACGGTGTAGGTAGAGCCACCAGGACACTGCAGGGTGCAGCCCAGGCAATTTGAGGCCGCTGTGCACCCACTGAGACCCCCGGGATGCTGCCAGCACCTCAGCACAGGGAGCACAGGCTGCTGGGAGGAAGGGGTTGGATGGTTTGTTCTCTGCAGGCCACTGACACTCATCTCTGCTTAACTGCCTGGTTAGCACAAAGGTGACCGGTGAATGCCACCGTTTCTAAAATGGGTGAAAAGAGGCTTGAAATGAGTCATGGGAATGGCTTGACTTGGTGCAAGGAAAGCCTAGACCTGTTAGCACAGCACCAATGTTTGTCTTAGTGAGGTTAGGGAAGGGGTACAGCGGGTAAAGCCAGATCTGCTTGAAATGGAAATACTGTTCTGTCCTGGTGGTTATTTGCAGTGATGCTGGCTGCTCATCTGACTTGCAAACAGCATGAGAGAAAGTCCCCTCATCTGGAAAGGGGTGAGAGCTCTTCAGGGCATGTCACAGATTGCAGCACACCAGCACCCCAGGGTGTGATCTTAGGGGAGAGTGTGTTGCCAACAGCAGCAGCCTCAGAAAGCCTTCTCAGAATAAAGGTGGAACCTGAGAGTGTTAATTTCATAACATGGGTCACCATGGTGGGGCAGTTACTGCAGCAGGACTGATCATGCTAGTGTTAAAACACCCAGTCTGAGCTGTGCTGGTTGCTTCTGACCCTGTTTCAGCCCCTTGGCAATGCTATTTATCACTGTTGCAGGAAAACGTCCTCCAAGGAACAGAGAAGAGACCTGCAAACACTTACAGGCATGGAAAGCAGCACCAACCTGCTGGTGGTTAATACAGGGAAGTATCCCATCACATCCCTGCCTCTTGTCACCTCCTCCCTCCTGCCAGCAATCTGGTGCTGCTCCCAGTGTGTTCCCAGTGCTTCCTCCAAGTCCTCACCTGACCCTTGCTGGAACCTCTGAAAATATTCCTGTCAACTTCAGGAGTCTTTTTGTACCCAAAATATGTGTTCAAGGGCTGTAGCCTCTGAATCTCCAATTTCACCTATTATTCTGCAGTTTTGTTGGTTTTTGTGTTTTTTTTAAAGGGATGTGGTAGGAAGAGACTGTATATCCTGCATGAAAACCCAAAGGGCTGTAAAGAATTATTCTCTTCACCAGGTCGTGCCCTGATTTCACTCAGTATTAAAATCAGTCTTTCTCACACTTCTCCTCTATCAGCTCTGCTAAATTTTGGCAAAGAAGATGACTTGCTTTCCTGAAAGAGCAGAGACTGTTAATCCCCAAAATGTTTAACACAAAAATGTTTTCATTCACATAACATGGTTTGTAAACACACAGGCTGCAGTACACACAGGCATGTTGAATATCAGGCCAGTTTTCACTTTTTAGCTTCAAAGGGGGCTTTCCTGTCAGTAAATCACATGGGATTTTTTTTAGTACTTTATTCTTAGTGACATCTTTTTGAGGGGTACAGAAAGGTGAAAAATCAAGAGACATTTACTATTTATACAAACAGTCCATGCTTATCACTAGTAAGTAGCAATTTTAAATGACACATCACTATCTGTAGATCAGATATAGACAGACAACTTACTGGACTCCTTCCAAGATACACTGAGACATGCACCAAAATATCAGAGTGTAATTACTTTCATTATCTATTCCAATGAATCTGAAAACAACTGAGACTGTAAAGATCACATCCTGCTAATTTCTACTGACATAAACCCCAGTATTATTTATAGAACTGGATGTCCTCTGTTTACTTGATCACAGCATGGACTAATTAGGCACTGCTTTTCTAGAAATAGTTCTTGGGTGTGGTGATTTGTCATCTTCTGAATTTTTCTTTGTTTAACCAAAACACAAGTACATATTTTAATTCGTGGCAATTTTAAACTTATGTCTGTTTTAGAACCAATGACTTGACTAAAAAATTCCTAAACTAAAAAAACATTATTTAACATGTAACTGAAAGATACAGTCTCTTGTGTGAACTGGTGTTCTACTTTTGATATTATATTCCCAGGGAGTTTTGTTTGACCACAGCCCTTTTCCAATACACATAAACAATTATTTTAAGTTGAAAATTATTTTGATAATGAACTCATCTTCACCTTTGACATTGCTTCAGTGGGAGAAAGGATATACAGCTGACTATGTATATGACTGTACTGACAACTAATTTAGACATCCTTCTTTGTCTGCAAATGCAGTGATTTACCTGATATTTTTTATCTGTTTATTTATTTGTTTCAAAACTTGCTTCCTTTTTCCTTTAAAATGGACCTTCATTTTTCTGTGTTTGGAGTTCTCTGTAAAAGGAAAAAAAACAGAATTAATCTCAAAATGCTGTGGTACATTAAAATCAGTAGCTAAATTAATTCCATGATACAGCACATTTTAATAAGAAACCTTTAGCTCTCATAAAGGATTGGGAAGATAAAGGGAAAAGCTCTACCTCAACTTCCTAGAAAGGCAGCCCATGTTGTGAGTGGATGGAGGAGAAATACATTGCAAAACCTGAGCCCTGGGATTTGAAGCAAAAAATCAGGTAGAAGAGGAAGGAGACCTGAATGGATGAGCAAGGATCTGCTGAAAAAGGTCACGGGGAAGAAGGAAGTTCACAGTTTAGGGAAGAAGGGACTTGTCACTTGGGAGAACTATGAGAATGTTGTCAAGGTATGTAGGAAGGCAACAAGGAAGGCTAAAGCCTTCTTAGAACTAAACCCTGGTGAAAGAAGTAAAAGAGAACCAGAAGAGTTTCTTCAAATACATCACTGGTAAAAGGAGAAATAGGGAAAATGTGGGCACAGTGCTGAATGAGGTTGGAGCCCTGGTAACAGAGGGTGCAGAGAAGGCAGAGTTGCTGAATACCTTCTTTGCCTCAGTCTTTATTCCTAAGACCAGCCCTTGTGAATCCCAGACCCTGAGAGCAACAGAGAAAGCCTGGGGAAAAAAAGACTTTCCACTGGTCATTGAGGATTGAGTTAGAGATCATTTGGGTAAACTGAACATACTCAATGGTTGGTGGCCCCAATAGGATGCACCCAGGGGTGCTGAGAGAGCTGGCTGATGTTGCTAAGCCACTCTCCATCATTTTTGAAAGATCATGGAAAACATGAGAGGTGCCTGAAGACTGGAGGAAAGCCAGAGTTACTCCAGTCTTCAAAAAGGGCAAGAAGGGTGATCCAGGAAACTACCAACCAGTCAGCCTCACCTCCATCCCTGGAACAATGATGGAGCAGCTTATTCTGGAGGTCATCTCTAAGCACATGGAAGAAAAGAAGCCTATCAGGAGTAGCCAGCATAGATTCACAAAGGGGAAATAATGTTTGACAATCTTGTAGCCTTCTATGGTGATGTGACTGAATGGGTAGATGCAGGGAGACCAGTGGACAGTGAGATGGATTGAGAACTAGCTAAACAATAGAACCCAGAGGGTAGTAATCAGTGGTGCAGAGTCCAGCTGGAGACCAATAACTAGTGGAGTCTCCCAGAGATCAGTGCTGGGTCCAGTCCTGTTCAACATCTTCATGAACGACCTGGATGAAGGGACTGAGTGTATTTGCAGCAAGTTTGCTGATGACACAAAACTGGAAGCATTGGCTGACTCACCAGAAGATCATGTGGCCATTCAGTGAGATCTAGACAGACTGGAGAGCTGGGCAAAGAGGAACCTAATGAGGTTCATCAAGAATAGGTGTAGAGTCCTGCACTTGGGGAGGAATAACAATATGCACCAGTACAGATTAGGAGCTGACCTACTAGAAAGCAGCTCTGTGAAGGACCTTGGAGTCCTGGTGGACAACAAGTTACCCAAGGGACAGCAGTGTGCCCTTGTGGCCAAGAAGGGCAATGGTATCCTGGGGTGCATTAAGAAGAGTGTGTCCAGCAGGTCCAGGGAGGTTCTCCTCCCCCTCTACTCTGGCCTTGTGAGACCACACCTGGAGTATTGTGTCCAGCTCTGGGTTCCCCAGTTCAAAGAGGCCAACAGAGGGCTATGAGGATGATTAAGGGACTGGAACATCTGTCTTATGAGGAAAGGCTGAGAGACCTGGGGCTGTTTGGTCTAGAGGAGACTGAGAAGAGATCTTATTAATGTTAAAAGATATCTGAAGGGTGGGTGTCAAGAACGAGGGGTCAGTCCCTTTACAGTCATGCACTGTGGTAGGACAAGGGGCAATGGATGCAAACTAGAACACAGGAAGTTCCACCTCAACATGCGGAAAAACTTCTTTACTGTGAGGGTTACAGAGCACTGGAACGGGCTGCCCAGAGAGTTTGTGGAGTCTCCTTCTCTGGAGACTTTCAAGGCCCATCTGAATGCCTTTCTGTGTGATCTGCACTAGGTGGTCCTGCTCTTGCAGGGGGTTGGACTTGATGACCTTTAGAGGTCCCTTCCAACCCCTAACGTTCTATGATTCTATGATTCTAAGCACCATGAGAGTCTTGATGGCTATTAGTGTCACCTGCCTGGCCTCAGGAGGACCTGGGACCAGGAGGTGGTATTTTATTACATCCCTTTTTTCTGACTTTGGGGAACAAAATTTATTTTTAGATTAATTAGAGAGAGACCAAGTTGTCCGTGCAGTGTTTGTGTATACCATGAGTCTATAGTCCAGGGCTTCCTTCCAACTTCTGCTGCTTTATTGGCCTGAAAGATCCCTACCCTGCATTGCAAGATCATCCGTGCTTCACCTGTGGGTTTCTGCATCTGATAGCTGGGGTGGGGGGTCAGGTCACCCCCTGCTTTTCTTGAGGAGTTTTTCTGGCAGGCCAGCATCCCAGTCCTGTCCCACTATTAGTCTAAGCACATCACTCTGTGTGTACCAGCCAAAGTTTCAAAACAGCTCAAACGCCAGTTTCCTGTACATCTCTGCTTTACAGACCAGTGGATCAGTGACCATTTTCCACATGGTGATGCTTCAGATTTTTTTTTTCTTTTTTCTTTTTTTTTTATTTTTTTGCTAGTAATCACAGTGGAGGCATTGAGTTAAAGAATGTGGAGTTCCTGCTCTGACAGCTGCCTGGGGTGAACATGATGCTATATCAAACCAAGAAATCTCCCCCCTTGGGGCATCTGTGGGTGCCAACTTGCATGGAAGTTGAAGGTAGTGCACGGGCTCATGATGGCCCTGCTTTGTTAAGTTGGTTCTTCCCGGGCATGTACTACCTGCACAGAGAAGAGTGCTGAAGACAAGGATGTCTTGCCCTGGTGGGCAATGAGCAGCAGGCCTCAAAGCTCTTCTGCAGAGAGAGGAAGGATATTGCTTTTGCCTACTTCTAATCCTAGAGCTTTCTAAACATGGTATTAATTATGCTCATAATCCTCTCTTCCTCTATCAGTTTGTCTTCCTTTCTGACCTCATTCCTCCTTCTTGGCCCTTTCTTCTTTGGCACTATGTTGCATTCAAGGCTTAATCACCCCACCACACTTCCCAAGTGTTCCCAAGTTTGAAGTCACTTATTTTTGTTTTGTCATATTCTGGTAATGTGAATAATCCTCTTCCTTTGAAGGTATTTATATTCTGTGATCTTGTCTCCCTGGAGCCTTCTCTTTGGCAGACTGGAAACTGAGTTTCTTCCATCTAACCTAACTCACTAGATAACTTTTAATATTGATTTCTCTCTGTGTGTGTTTTCTGCAGTTTCATGGCACTTCCAAGCTGTGGGGAGCAGATGACCCAAAAGCCCCCATGCCCTGCAGACCACATTACTTTTATGGAATAGTACGGTACAGTCAATCATTCCTCCTGAACTTTTTCTCCAACTCTTAACGTGAAGGAAAGTATTCAAGGAAAAGTGACATCCATTAACCTTCCTATCAACAATTTGTTGATTTAAAATCTGTTCCCAGCTTAAAACCAGTAAGGCTGTGAGGCACCATGCAAGGCAGGGCTGAGCCTGGAGGACAATTAAGAGTCCTTTTGGCTGAGCCTTATCTAAACTGCACTGGCTGAATGCATTGATTCTAATGAAGTTATTCATGGCTCACATTGACTGATTTAAAGCCTCTGCCTTTCATACGTAAATCTGTTCTACCAGATGGAAGGTAGATGGAAAGTCTGGTGAATAGCTGCAGTGAGGACACATTAGAGAAGATAACAATCAGAAGTGCTGTGCCTCCCTCATGTCCTGGATCCTTCTCAGGCAGGGACTGTGTAATAATTTATGGAATTACTTAATTGAAGAAGCTATGGAAGTACAGTGATCAGAAAATTTACAGTGGTTTCTGATGTACAAAGGTACTGTCAGCAAGCACTAATGCCTCAGCTGGTTTCCCTCCATCATCTTGTCTGTGCTATTTATTTTTAGATCCTGATGGTTTAGCCAGTGCCATGTAGACCTCATCAATGTTTACAAACACGTGTCAGGAGAAGCCAGGCTTTTTTCAGTGATTTCTATTGATAGGACAAGGGGCAATGGATGCAAACTGGAACATAGGAGGTTCCACGTAAACACCAGAAAAATCTTCTTTACTGTGAGAGTGACAGAGCACTGGAACAGGCTGCCCAGAGAGGTTGTGGAGTCTCCTTTGCTGGAGACATTCAAAACCTGCCTGGACACTTTTCTGTGTGATGTGCTCTAGGTCACCCTGCTCTGGTAGGGGGGATGGACTAGATGATCTTTTGAGGTCCCTTCCAACCCCTAAGATTCTATGATTCTGTGAAAGCTTCATGTACCTGCAGGTCACAGAGGGCTACAACTGCAGGTTGCAAGGCCCTCATTGCAATGACTGCCATTCAGCCCTCTGCAATCTGGTTTTATTGGAAGTTAGTTATTAAAGGCAGATATCTCAAATTATCCAACATTTTAAATCCCTCTTAGTCTGAGGCACCTCACATCTGCAAGTCGTGCTTCCAAAATTAAAAAAATCTGTGCAGAAAATACCTCACATGGTTTAGTGAGGATCTTTGGAAAAATAAAAGTAAACTTTAAACATTGCTTCTTCTAGAATTTTTTTGTTTATCTCAGCATATCTTCAGTTCACCACCTCCTCATTTTGCTTTAGTACAGCAAGTCATAATTGCACCCTTTGGGTACATCTTGGCTGATACCTAAAACACATTTAGAGCTGCTTTCATATTACTATGAAAACCTATTTTAAATGAGAGGCTACAAGCACTTTTATACCAGGACCACAAAATGAACCATCAATAAACCTCTGTCATTTAAAAAAGCAAAGCAGTGCTGAGATTTATTAAACACCAAATATAACTCCATTGGCACAGAGAATCCCATAGCCCCATTTTGTTGCATTAAAAACAATGGAGAAAATATAAAAATAATTACTTTTATTCATTCCTAAATCTCATAGAGCCAAGATAATAACAGTGGTCTTGAGTTGGCAGTACATAAAAGATCTACCCTGTGCCACTGAATTTCCCAAAAACTTGCTGGTACTAATAATACTTAAAGGCTTCAGTGGAACTAAAATTTCTCCCTACAAAAGTTGCTTTCTCCTGCTGTTAACGCAGAAGAAGTCCAAACCAAATAGCATAAGTAAAATTGTGGTGTGCATTCTAGCACAAATGATGCTGCATTTTGTAGGTGTCACCATAAGAGGTGAGGTGTGTGGATCATGCCCAGTACTTGCAGGAGAGAATACCTAAGAATCCCACAAGGTGAAGGAGACATAATACAAGAAGTCACAGCTAACCATCTGACAGGCAGAAAGCCACAGCAGACAAATAAACTGGAAAACACCATTTGGCAGTAACATGGGACCTCAGCGGACAGGTAGGGAAAAGATGAAGGGAACGCAGCAGGTAAAATAATGTTTGCAAAATGATCCTCTTCCAAGCCTGGATTTCATGTCATAAATCTGCTCAGGCTGTCCATGAGTGCCCCATAGGCTTTGTGCAGGCTTCTGCACAGGGATGTGTTCCGTGTGAAGAAGGTACTCTAAAACAAAGATACCAATAATCATTCTCAGTCTCTCTAAAATTCTAGACATTTTTAACTGAGCAGAGCTGAAATATTCTTTACATGCTAGTCTAAAGAAATTAAGATTTATTATGGAAAAATGTACACAGTAGCTTTTCCCTATGTACAAGTCCCCCCATGGATTCCAAGACAATGGGATCAAATTCCTCAGCAGTGATCTATTAATTTCAATACAACATTAATTTATTAGAACATCTTGCAATAATCTTCCTTCCCATCCAGCTCCTGGCCCAAAGAAGAATCCCATGCAACCAAAGTTTGCAGTTAAATGCATTCATTGACATGACATCTGTTAATGATTTTTTCACCATCTTTCACTTTGAAGATAGTTTTTTCTCAGGATTTCTGTACTGCCTGGCTTCAGTTCCTAATGCTGCACAAAACATGCACTGCACAAAAGCAGGCATTTCTGTCAAATGCTACCTGGTACAGTGGAGAAGAACAGAACAGTGGAGCTGTAGGTCTGTGATGGAGAGGAGCACAGGGTTGCAGCTCTACAGACCACAACTCCCAAGATGTCTGGAGTCCAAATGCCTGATTTTGCTGTGCGTGAAAGAGTGGGACAGGAAACCTTGAGCTTCTCCTTGTCAAGACAAGAGGTCCATGCAGACAGTGGCTGGGAAGAGTTACTACCTGAGATCTGGAAATTGTAGGCTGCATTTCCCTGCAGTGCTGAGCCTGGGGCTCACATGCTGCCAGGCAGCTGGACACCCCCTGCCACCACCCTGCTTGGAGTGTCTGCAGGGAGAAAACATCTTGGCTTTTTGCAGCTAGTTTGTGCTTCTGAGATTTTCTCATTTGTTAGGACATCTCAAGTAATTATACTTAAAAAATCATAATAATAAAAAAAAAAAAAGGAAAAGAAAAAATAAAAAATCCTAAAACACAATTAAGATTTTATATATAATTTCACAGCAAATATTATGTTTTGGTACACTGAATTACCAGGAAATTTGTGGAATCTTGCAACTTATTTCTTACACAAGAAGATGGAACTTGCATATATCTGATGTCAGCCTTTAACAGGTTGCTTGGTGCAACAGAAAAACATAACTGAAAGTGTCCCTAGTCAAAAATCTTAAGAATGCAAAGAACAATGCCAACAGCCTGCATCTGTGATGCAACAGCCTATTATCTGCTTGCTAAATAATTACGATTTAGAAACTAATCCCATTCATATAGTTTGAAGTAGGAAAGAAACTAAACAGGTACGGCATGAAATGTGTGCTGTGCAGCCTTCTGAGAAGTGGGGAAAATGTAGAGAAAATACAATTTTGCACTCTGTGAATTCCAGTTCTTAAAAGCTTTCTGAGCAAAAGATCTAGTTAGCTGCCCTATAAAGAAGAATGGGAAATGGGCAGCTGAAATATAGGAAAAGAACAATAGTCTAAAAGCTAAGTGCTCTTATTTCCATATAACTCAAAAAGATAAAATTGCCTGAGCAATATGACAGAAGTAATTTACTCCCAGCCTGTGAACAACCTAAGGCTTACATGTTTCCCTATTCAAGAAAAACTTGTGTATGAAAGCAGGAACAGGAAGCTCATGTATGCATTTCTTTCCAAGGTGAGGTTTGCTGTTTACAGATGGTATGTAGCTCTCAAGCCTCAGCAGCCGCAGGTCTCACCCAGAGAAGCGGCCTCCTGCTGCACAGGGCTCAGGTCCCACACCACTCCTTAGAAGTCAGCACACATGCCCTTTCTGTACTAGCAAGAACTCCTGCTGTCCCCAAAACCCTCCTGGAGTGGGTCTTTGTGGTTCAGAGTGCATGACTAGATGTTGTAACTGTCTCCCCATAGGAGGAGGGCATGGGGTGACTGAGAAGCTGAAGGTTCACGGTGCCAGAGCTGCACTCAGCACTGGTCCATCAGCCTGAATTGCTGGATCTCTGCCTTCCCTTACAAAAGCAGAGAACAGCAGCTCCTGCCTTAGCAGCACACTCCAATAACAGGGAACACTGCTGTAACTGGAAGTAGCAATTAAACTTGATACTGGCAGTGCTATGCAGCAGGACTTCGGGTTTAATAGCTCAAAAATTAGGACAGTAAAACTAACCATCATTCACATATCAACATGTTTGGGGTTTTTTTAAACCAAAACCAAAGCAATTAATCTAAAATAACCAGGACAGAAGAAATAATTAAACCTATAGGTCTGAGTGAAAGGAAGTATTGTCACTACTATCATAGTATCATAATCTTATAGAATGATTCAGGCTGAAAAGGAACTCAAGGAGGTCACTAGTCCAACCTACTGCTCAAAGCAGGTTCTCCTTTGAGCTCAGACCAGGTTGCTCAGGGATTTTTACACTTGGGTCCTGAAAACCTCCAGGGATGGAAAGTGCACAACTTCTCTGGGTATTTCCTTTCAATCAATCTGAATGTCCCTTATTTCAATTTATGCCCATTGTCTCTTGTTCTCCTGCCATGCATCACTATGAAAAGCACAGCTCTGTCTTCTTGCTAACCTAGCCCATAGATACTGGGGGCTGCTATGGGTGCCCCAAAACCTTTATCTCTTCCAGGCTGACCAAGTCGTTTCCTTCAGCCTCTCTTCACGTGTTAGGTGCTCCAGACCCCAAAAATCCTGGGGATCTCTGATGAACACACTGCAGTTTGTGCATGTTGTTCTTGGGTCAATATCTAGATGTGGTCTCACAAGTGCTGACAAATGGAAGATAATCCCTTCCCCCAGTCTATTGGCTAATGCAGCCCAGAAATGTTCCAAATTACCTTCTTCTCCATCATGTGCTCAGAAGTATAGTCCAAGAGGTCTTACTGAATGATTTTTCTGAGGGAACAAAGTGAGGCTGACCAGCCTGCAGCTCCCTGGGTTGACCTGTGTGCCTTTCTGAAGATAGATTAAACACCTACCTTTCTTCTGTTGCTGGGGACACAACAGTGATCTCCATGACCTTCCAAAGCTGATAGAAAGCAGCCTTGCAAGGGCAACAGCTACTTCTCTCAAAAACCTTGGATATAGCCCAATGGACTTATATGGGTGAAGTTTTCTTAAGTAATCCCTGACTAGACTCTCATCCATTGCCAGCAGTTTTTCCCTCTGTAACTGAAGACTACAGCAAGGAAGACACTGATAACCTCACCCTTACCTGTGTATTCTGTCACAATTCACTCTCCCAAGCAGCAATGGGACCTCGTTTTCCTTATTCAGCCTTTTATCATTAATGTAGTGCCTGAAGCTCTTTTTGTTGCTCTTGACATCCCTTGCAAGTCTCAATATTCCAGCTGAGCTTTAGGTTTCCTGATAACATTGCCTAGGCAATGCTTCTAAACTTCTTTGTAGCCCGTCCTTCTTACCCTGCCTGTACACTGCCTTCCTGTATTGGAGCTCTGCCATGAGCCAAGCCAGCTCCTGTTACACCCACCTGTTTTCCAGAATAACAGGGTGGGCCCTGCGGGTGCACGGAGGATGCTGTCCTTAAAAGCTGGACAGGTCTTCTGAGTGTCTTTCAGAGCTGTCCCATGGGATCCCACTTAACAATTCCCTAAACAAGCAGCAGTCTGCTCACCTGGCATCCAGGGCCTGTGCTGTGCTGCACTCCTTCCTCTCCCCACAGCATCTTGGACTGCACTATTGAGTGGTCACTACATCTGTGGATACCACTGATTATCATGTCTCCAACCAGCTCTTCCTTGTCAGTGAACAGCAGGCACTATGGAACATCACCCTGCCTGGTCCAGCCTGTACCTCTGTCAAGAAGTTCTCCATTATTACAAAGCAAAATATTAAAAATAGGGACTGAAATTATAAAAATAAAAGCAAGGTTTACAAGTTAGCATTCAATAAACCACCATCTGTATTTCAAGCCATCTCTGAGTTTGATCACAAGCCTATTTTGTGTATTAGGGGAAGAAAGAAAAAAGAAACCTTTTTTGTTGTTGTTTTTTTCAAAGGAACAGAATGGAATGAATAGAGTAGAAGAAATAAACATTTTAAACTCTGGCTTACTGCATGAGATTTTCAGACATTGAAAGGTCAGAAAGGACCCTGAAAGATCCATGGATTATCTTCTGGAATGTGAAAACAACCAACTAGGTCAAATTACATTTCTGTCACATAATGGTGAATCTAATAGTGATCAGTATAGGATACCTAAGGTTTGAGTATTAGAAAGAATACCAATGAAGCATGTTCTTATGTGGAACACCACCTGGTACCCCAGGACACCACCTCATCTTCAGCAGTCATTGTGTTTGGACTGTTGGGGCTGCAGATTGCACCTAAACCATGCTGCTAAACTGTCTTGGTTCATCCCATCCTTTACAAACTCATTTAATTTCCTTCAGATCTTGTTCATAAAGTTGCTAACAATAAATAATACAATTAAATTGTGTGTTACATTTGAAAAGTACTTTGCTTTGTTTTTCTTAAACATACAGTCAAGGCCACCCCTTAGGTCTGTGTAACAAGAAACAATGGGAAACAATGAAGAAGAAATCCTCATTCACCTTCTTTCCACTGTACACACACAGTTCTCAGAGATCCCCATTAAAGCAGCTCTTAAGCATTTTCTTTCCTGATGAACTTCCCTTGGGATGCATTTCATATGTCCATCTGTCTTTTATCCCCTTCCCATGTGTCTCTCCCACAAACACCATTTTGAGAACTGTTTACAAAACAGTCCACAGATCTCCTGGCAGACTTTGAAGCAAAACACAGGCTCTAGCCAAAGCCTGTGTTTTGGAAACTCTGTTTCTTTATTAAGTATAGTTTCATTTTTATGTGATTATCTCCATTTGCTACATGTGGTTAGCTAGCATGTTATAACAGCTATATATCATCAGCTGGAAAGATGGGAGGGATTCTGATGCTGCATTTGGAAATGGGAGTGGGAGAAAGATGTCAGGAATGGCCTTCACCAAGGTCTTTCAAGTTTTATGTATGCAGAGGGCTCCCCACATCCTGTGTCAAGGCAATTGCCCTGTGGAGGTCATCCCTGACGCTCAGGAATTCAGGTGGGAGGCTTTGGAGGAGGAATTCGAGATTGTCAGGGAGAGGCAGGACAGGGATGCTGGGGTGTTTAGTCCCAACTCTAGGCATGTGCTGGTGTTTGCCCCTGGGCCTGCAGGTATCCTACTGGAGCAATGACCCGCTCAGTGTCCTGGCTGCCTCATGCCCTTGGAGCTTGGTTTGTGCCTTTCATGCCACCATCACTATTTGTATCTGCATGCAACATGGGGCAGGGTGTAGCACCTTTCCTGGGCAGCTCCAGGACACAACTCTTCTCCCACACCAGGGCTCTGGCACAGCACAAGGTGGTCTTTAAAATATTACTCTTGGTGCAGTCAGTGGGATTTTGGGCATTTTTGCCTTGACTTTAGTGACCTTAGGAGCAATAGCCATATAAATCAGTGCCAGAAAACGATTTCTTGCCTTGAAGGTAGAGTTTCAGCACACAGTAGATGACAGGGCTGACAAAGCAGCATGTCATGGACCAACTGCCCCCACAACTCCAGCACTGATATGTAAGGCTGTACAACTCAGTATATGGCAGAGCACCCCCCTTCAGTTTTTTTTTTTCTTATGGAAGTGGTCTAGGTGCATTTTATCCTTTAATTAGCAAGCCAGGCCCACTAATGATGTTAATTCTCAGAGGAGGAGTTACTTTGGGGATAACGTTCTGGTTATTCAGTTCAGAGATGCATGCATTGTCCTAACAAAATAAACTCTTTCATCCTCTCTGTCACAAGGGCAAACCCCACCAACTAAACACATTATTCTAAAGGTAGCTGGGACAGGACAATGTTGGAGCTTTTCCATACAGTGGCAAATAATAGTGGTCAAGATTAAAAGAGTAAAGAAAAACAAGGCAAGGCTATCGATTATTTCCTTGGTGACTTTCATTTTAATCTAGGCTTTGGAAGCTATTTCCTCAAATCAGTCACATCTTGTATCTATCTAACTTATTTCTCAGCTCTGAGTTTGAACAGAAGTCTTGGCTGCCAGACACAACGTTTGTAATTTGTGGAGAGAGAACCAATGGGGAACTTCCTCAGATAAAGCCTCTGAATTTTCAGTTTAAAGAGCTTCACATTGTTTAACTTTTTTTTCTGTGTAGTGTAGTACAGTAAATCAACACTCATGTTTTCTCTTCCACAAATTAAGCCTTTTGTTTTCTAGCAGGTCTATTGCTGTAGCACACCACACAGAGAGAGTTCTTTTTCTATTTGCACATCACAGTAAAAGGAGTAACCTGAAGGTACTTTACAAAGTTGACCTTTGGCAGCAGCATCACTATTTTGAAGACTTTTCACTTCTCTTTGGTTTAACCATTTAGCACATTTCTTCAGTTTTCTTTAGTACCACAATGTGCTAGAGCTTTTCCTCTTATCTATCCAGACTTCCCTGCTAATGGCTGCAAGCCTTACTTGTGTAAAGTTAAGAAAAGAAAACAGAAAGCATTTATTTTGCCAGTGCAGATAACATACAGGAGATAACAGTATTTACCTACCACTTTCTCCAGCATAATCTCTTACAGAGTATAATGAAATCTGTGTAAGGTTTCTGTGAGTGTTCTGGACAGTATTTCTGATTAGATCCTCAGCTGATTTAAGTTGGCACTAGTGTGTAGACTACACTTTTGAATTATTTCAGTTATGTGCACTGAACTCATGTTTATCTCAGATTTACACAAAGTTTGAAGATGGCTGAAGATCACAAGCTTTTCTAACCACGAGCCCGTTTAGTCTTACTTGAGTGATGGAAATTTTAAAGCTGGTTAAAACTGTGACACAGTCAGGTGCTTTTCCCTGGGCAAACTGAAAATCCTGGTTCAGAAGGGTTTCCAGCATATACTCAGTCTTTTTTATAATCTGTAAAAAGAATTAATATGGTACAGCAAAGTTCGAGAAGTTTTCAGGGAAAAAAAACACAGCAAAACAACAAATAAAATTTAAAAAAATCCCAATTTATTCGTGGGAACTCATATAGAGGAAAAAAGTAGAATTAGATTTAAAATAAATATTCATGTGAACCATTATATTGCAAACTCAGTGGTGAAAGAAACTGACAAATATTTAAAATGTGTTTTCCAGAGGCAGTACTTCTGATTATGATACTTGATTTCAGAATGTATCTGTTTGGACTAAAAATTCCTATGTATCATCAACAAATTGTACTGTTACTCCTTAATAAGGTTCTATTTTAACTGCATTATGATGAATATTAATAGGAATAACATCTATAGATGTCTGCATTCCTTATTTGTATTATAACATTTGGTTAAATTCAGTTAAATCCTTTTTCAAAACTCTACAGAGCCTCTTATTTCCATTCATGATTTAAAAATATCGATGGTTTCTGTTTTCAGGTTTTTTTAAGAGATAAATCAAATTTAGATACCGTAGTTCATAGTACATCTTAATCTCTAATACTAAGTTTATAAATAATTAATTAGAAGTAAATTATGTACACATTTTATTTATGTATTAGCCAATTACACTTACTTTGTACTATCCAAATTACATACTACCTTTATTTTCTTCAGGCTATATATGCCATTTAGTTTCCACTTTCTTTAGTTTTAATTTGCATGTAACTATTACAGATTTTATTGCATCACTCTGATGTGGTTTTTTTTCAGAGTATTTTCCTCTCAAAACCACACATCCATTTTTCCATGTGTAGCTGTAGATGGACCTCTAACTCTGGAGAAATCAGAAAAGTTGAGGTGTTCTCCTTCATGGGTGATCTTGGTGGGCATACTTTATTTTTATAGGACTTGTAGGAAATGTGGATATAATTTAACAGGAAACATTCAATTTAGGATTTAGACTTTCAGTTAGACCTTGAAAAGAGTTTGAGAAAACTACAGTACTTCATCAAAAGAGCTTGAAGATCCTATTTCCTAAAGCACGAGCGGAAAAAAAATAAAATCAATATTTTATTAAATAAGCTGTTAACCACAAAGATTTAGATCATCCAGCATCAGTTTTGAAACAAGGGAGAGGGAAAAAAAAAAGAAAAAAAAAAAAAGAGATGTTGGGCTCTGTGTCCCCGTGGAGAGGCTGGGAAAATTCCTGCCTCTGTGCTGAATGTTTCAATGTTAGCCACAGCAGGGTGGCAAGAGCCACCAGTCAGTGCCACTACTGCTGCTATCTCTCTGTTACTGTCTCCCTGCCCAGCCTCTGCTGTTGCCCATGCTCTGGGAACATGTACTAGAGGGTCCATAAAGAAAATTGAGCTTGTGCTTCTTTCCAGCAAGAAGGATTACCTCTGCATTTCTCCAGCTCTGCAAAGGTTGTGGTTTAAACGCTCTGTTTAACCCCACATTAGTACAGGTCTGCTGAATCTTGAGTCAGCTCTTTTATCTTCTTTCAAGCAGGACAGAATATAATCTGATGCATTTCTGTTGCAACAGCTGGAAACACATCTGCTTCCTGCATGGAGCTGTTGTATACATATTTTGAAGGCCATGGTAGAAGTTTTCTACTTCTTAATTTTTCTTCTACCATTTTTATCTGTTTTTGGAAAGTCTCCAGCACAGAAACTGCTAATTCATTATTTTTTGCTGCAAGTTATTGGATTTGCAGTTTGGGCAGTTCTTAAGAATCGATCTTTGATCAGCAGCTTAAGACGTTTCCCCAAATACCTATATTCTGACTGTTAAAAATATAATGTATGCTACATATCAAATACAAGGTTTTTTTCTGAGGTCACTTGCTGTGGAAAGATCACAGCTCTGATCACTCTGTTAGGTCTACAGGTGTTTCAGTGTTTCTTACCCTCTGTCACAGATTCCTGTTTCATTGTGCATTACTAGGACCCTTTGCAACTTTGTCCCCTAAATCATGTCCCACTCACTGGCCTTGTGCTAAAGGCAGTTCCAGAAAATCTACCTACAGCAAGGAACATGCTGCCCAGGGATTCACAGTTGGCAGCCTGGTGAGTGTGCTGCCTTTCTCAGACACCATGTTGTTAGAGGATTAAGAAAGGTTTAAGAAACCACACGTTTATTTGACTTACCTTCCATTACGCACAGGTTTTCTGCAAGCTCTGTCTTTCTCTCAGCTCGCTGAATCCTTAACATGGCCTCTCTTGGCAGTGCCTTGCCTCCCCAGCTGTGTGTGCCGTCCTGTGATGGCCCTTCTTTCTCTTTTGGTTTGTTCTCTTCTCTGTAGTTTCTCCTAGAGGTTGCCCTTGAACATTTTCCTTCTGCTGTTCCCACCCACACTCCACCTCCTGGGAGCTGCCTGCAGAGCAGTGTGGTGCTTCACAGTTTACACTACTTTGGGTTCAAACTGATGCTGTTGCCAACATACCTGTGATGACAACTCAGTTCTGAGACTCAGTTTTTATTCCTACCATTTATGTGGGTAGAATTACAACAAAGAGTGAATAAGTGAGCCCTGTTCATCTTCTCCACCCCACTATGATTCTATTGAACTTAGATGTCTCTTTTCCATAGAACAAGTCCTGCTGTTTTAATTTTTACCCTTTCAATAGGTGTCAATCTTTGGACCACCACCCTCGTTATTCTCCTACACCTGTTCCATTTCATTTTCAGATCATGGGACCTGAACTGTCACCAGTAAGACAAGGTAAATTAACACCATCTACAGAATGCCGTAATTTCATTTCTGGTTTGGTTTTTTTCCTTTCCTATAGATCAACAGTCGATATGCTGGCTCTCTGCAATCACTAGGCAGAGCACGGGGGAGCAGAGAAAGCAATGCTGTCCAAATAATCTCTCTCTGTGATTGTGGTTAATAAAGCTCCTGTCTGACCTGTCCTGAATTGTACTTGTGTTATTACACACCTGGAGTCCCCAGATCTCCAACACTTGACAAAGCTACATGTCTTTAACAGTGAACAGAGAGCTTCCCACAGACCTACCAGCAGTGACTCCCAGTTCTCTTTTCTGAAAGGTAATAGCTAATTTAAAATCAATTCAATTATATGTGCCTAGTTAAGGTTGTTCCCCCCCCATATTAATTACTTTATATTTATTGACATTTAAGTTTGTCTGTTATTTTACTGCCTGCATACTCAGAGCATGTTCATCAGGCTAAATGTAGATGAACAACATCTAAGCCAGTCACCTTGTGCTCCTATTACAGGCAGCAGAGAGAAAAAGGCATTTCTTGGATTGTGATTTCTCCACTTCTAATGAATATATCTCAAACAGATCAGGGGAATTGAGCCTTTAAAGTGCTTGTTTCTCTCCACTGAGTACAAAAGGAGTCTCAGGTGACTCTCAGTTTCTGTAACAGCTATGTTGTAGATGTCCATGGTTAGGTAAGATGAATCCCACGTGTGTCCTGTTGCAAGCTGTCTCTGTCACACTGCAGTCAGCTTTTGTTTATAGTGCCCTAAACTATTTCATATCATCAGCAAACTCTGCCACACCGATATTCACTTTTCTCAGATGATTTATTGGTAAATGGAGCACAAAGCTTAATAGATGCTGGTGGGACTCCTTAGGAAGTCTTATGTTTTTTAAAAAAATGACCTTTTGTTCCTGCCCTTTCTTTTTGACTGAAAGAGCTTTATTTATTTAAAAACCTTTTGGGAGGGACCTTGTCAAAACCTTTTTGGAAACAAGTGTGCGGCACTGACAGCGCCACTGCCATCTGTGCTCTCACTGCCTCTTTCCAAGGAGCTCAGTGGATTTATGAGGTAAGATTTTCTCCCTACAGAAGTTGTGGCATTTTTTTTCCCAATTGTAACATGCAGTCTCAGTTTAGTAGTCAGGGTGAACCAAAACACAGAGAACAGAATTGCTCTATTACTTCCCTCCACCCTACCAGGGGAAGCAAAAAGGGGAATAAAGAAGTGAGACTTCAAGGTTGGAAGTTAAAACTAGAAGCCCTTTGACAGAAGAGGAAAAAATCCCTAAATCTATACAAAACGCGATTTCAATGATTGCTGATATAGGTATTCGAAAGTCACTTGTGGCAGAGCTGACTTGGGAAAAAGGGCCAGCGCTCTTCCCAGAGAATGATGAAGATGGATTCTGCAGAGCATGTAGTGAGCTGAAGACAAAGAGCCTGAGCCTCTCTCCAAGATGACCTAGTGAAGGAAGGCAGGAAGGAAGAAGGGAAAGACTTTTCCACTCTTCTGACTTTTATAGGATATGGCATGAAACAGAAGAGCATAATGACCCCTCTCTGTTCTGTTCCCTGGACCCCTCAGAGACCTAAACACCACCCTCTCTCTAGGTCCTCAATATCGATACTGTAAAATTAGCCTGTGCCCCCTCAAACCATAAGACATGTTTGCACAGCATCTCTTAGTTCTGTGCTTGATGGTAAGTTTCTCAGATAATTTTTTTGTTTCCAAGTCAGAATTTGAGGTCTGTAGATCTCTGGACCTTTTCTAATTTTCTTTTCCAAAATTTGGATTACATCTGCCTTTTTATTCCCTTAGAACCATTTAAGTGGCAGGTTGTGTGCTGCACTTAGCAGTTCTTTTATAAACCAAGTGAAATACGAGGAAATATGATATGGTCTTGCTGGTTCATTACTACCTATTTCATTGATCTATCTTAAAGCTTCCCTTACTACATTTGAGTTGCTTCTGTTTTTTATTCGGTTTTATTTTTTTGGTTTTGTGTTTGTTTTGGGGTTTTGGGGGTTTTTTTGTGTTTTTTTGTTTGTTTGTTTAGTTGTTGTTTTGGTGTTTTTTTTCCCCCCAGGAAGGCCCGTGCAATCGGAATCTCCCAGGGACCTTTTTTCCTGATAATTACTGAATCCACTTAGGTTTTCTCTTTCTGGAAGCCATGTGGGTCTTATTGATCACCTCGCAGGCTGCCAGCTTGTAGGGTGTTTGAGAATGGCTTGACTATTTTTTTTTTATCCCTTTCAGCAGTTTTCTCTCAAAATGCTTTTCTGACCTCCGTCCTTATGATTTTACCTTCTATTCGCTAGAACCTACTGTTTACCAGCCTCCTACTGATTTGTTCTGCATGTTTTTTACATTGATCAATTGTTTTTCTTACTTTTTGTGTTGTAAAAGAACAAAAATACTCCATTCATAGCAGATTAGATCAAGTGAAGCAATGACCTTCATTAAGCACATATTACTTCCTGATTATTCTGGCAAAGAGGTAGTTTACTCTTTTCTGCTCACAATCTATACTTTCAGAAATGCAAAAGAAAATAATTTCCCTTGGTCTGAGATGGCCAAATACGGGCAGCACAGATATTTATGCTCTGGTACCCTTCTTTTCTATGCCAGTTTTAGAATGCTCTTTGTTACAAAAAACCAAACCAAACAAAATAACAATAATTAAAAAACACCACACAAAAAAAATAAAAATGAAGGAATACCTTCCATTTTCAAATTAATTGTGTTAATACTGTTCTCACAAAATAAGAACTTTCTCAGAGGAACGTCAATAACTTAAGTAGCAAAACATAAATAAGAAAGTGGTGTTGAAGAACCAAGCTGCTGGCCAGATGCTTCCCACAGGATGGCTGGTGGAGTCGTGGAGCTGCAGGTGAGGTGGGTGTATCCCTGACACTGAAGGCCAAATTCTGCCCCTACAGAGCAGATCTTAATGAACCCTTTGATTTCTGGGAGGTTTTTATAGTGGAAATGACAACTAATTTGGAATAAAAGCCATATTTGAAAGTCTGTGACAGTTCATAAAGAGAAAAATCAACAGTTAAGCAATAAGTTGCTTGCAAATAATTGTTGTCCTTGCTCTATTCAATGCCACAGGATCAGAAGGATCTCTGTACTTGAACAGACCAATAGTCTGATGAGTCCGTTACCATTTCTTGCATAGTGGGAAATGCTGGATGTTTCAGAGAGGTGCAACAAATCCTATGAAAATATTATGTAGTAACCCACCCACAGGAACAGTTCTTAGCTTCTGGCAGCTATTGCCGTGCTTTATGGTCTCAAACATGTCAACAAAAATCCTAATTGGTTTCACAAGTCTTTTCCCAAAATGACCCCTCTGACTACTCCAGAGGCTAGAGACCTGCACCTGAGTTCCACCTGCACATTGTGCTTTTGGTTTCAATTTTATTTTTTAAAGAAGAGTTAGTGACATTTCCAGTATTTACTTGGTATCTTCATAAAAAGGACACTTCTATTTAGCTCTGTAACAGATACTGGAAAGGCAGTGGAAAAGGTAATTTCCCTACCCTGTTCTGTGGGGACAATTGAACCATACCATTAACAAGGAGTGGAGTCTGTCTTACCTCCTCATTTTGGTTTCTCAAACTCCAACACTTGTTCCATTAGAGTATAATAGGGTTTAATAATACAGCTACCTTCCCACTGCTGCTAACTGGATTAACACCAACTACTAAATTTACACACATGGATGTAATTTTCCAATTGCTAAGCACTACTGTCTTTCAGTCACTGCTATGCAGAATCATTTTCATTAACAAGACCAAATCTCTGGGGATTTTTTTATTACTTGTAACCTTTTTTCCTCATATGATTCACTTCTCACCTGGGTATATAATACCTGTGAGACTGTAAACTTTAATAATTTGATCATGCAGGTGTTTGAATGCTCTAAACATGGGTTTCCTGATATTCATTGACCTACACATGGTCCCAGATTTTGTTCAGTGGCCTATGTTTGTTTCTATAAATATATATTTGGGCATGGATTGAATACATTTGCCAACCCTGCTTAGGCATGGATGACTAATGGACCATTACAAGTCATTGACTGTGGAGAAGGTTAATCAGACAAATGTTCTAATTAACCTGGATCTGATTCTCTTCTTCATTATTGAAAGCCAAATAATTTTCATATTCATTGTGAAGTTAAGGAATGAGTTAACTTATAAAACATGTTTATATACATATTCAGTGTGTGTGTACTTTCTATGAGAGCTTTATAAAATAAGGAATATATTGGACAAAAGCATTATCTAGTGCTTTGCAATTAGGAAAAAAGCCACAAACAGTACATGTAAAAGAACAGAAGAATTTTCTTTTCCAGTGTACATATGCTTGAATGTGCTTTTCAGAGACTTCTTTTGTCAGGTGATGACCTTGATGTCTCTTCTTCTTTTCTATATTTTTTCTATTTTCTGTGTACTTTTTGTTTTTTTCTACCCTGCCCAATTTTTTTCAATGTTTTACGTTGATGTTTCCTTTTCTTTGGGCTCCTTCCTTGCTTAAAATACAAGATTTTCCATTCCCTTCAGGGGTAGCTCTCATATTATTTTGTCTCCTCTATTATTTTCCCTCTTCCCAGTCTTGCACAAAACCTTAGTTAGTAATCCCATAGGTGGCACACTCTTGTCTCATACTAGTGTTATTTATGTTTTTAAAACAGATCTGCCTATTGTGAGCTTTATTTCTCAGGCTACTAGGCAAACCCCTTTTTATTTATCTTATTTGGCAGACACACTAAGCCAATATTCCGTGGTGAGCAATATGTAGAGAGCAGGTCAGCTCATTCATTGTGTCACTGTAAAATGGCATAGTTGTTTATATACTTTTTAATTATTAATGGCATTGTGCTACATGTGGGAGAGGAAACAAGACTAAATGAGTCCAGGGTGTCCTCTTCCTTGCAGTCATTGGACTTCCCTGTAAGTCATGGTGTACAGAAAGTAGGAAGCATGTCTAGCACATTCTATATGCATATGAAGATGTCAAACCATGATTTAAATGCTTAAAAATCTTGTTTCTGCTGCTAGCTGAACTGTTAGGATCTTAAGTCTCTAGGGACCTACATGTCTGCCAGTAAAGTTCCTAGTTTATTGAATAATAGGTTGGGAACATGACCAACACCATCTCATGGCTGAGTAACTAGGTATTCTTAGATAGCCACTAAACGTGGTAATTTCTTCTGTTGAACTAAGGTTTTAATTTCTTCTCCAAACACTGTTTAATTTCAAATAGCTGGATAATAACGAAAGCAGAAACTAGAATGCAGTCTTCTTCCACTCCTACTCCAAGTGACTAGATTAGAGAGCAATTTTCTGGCTCACTAGCCCAACGGACACGTAATTGTTTCATAAAAACTGGAACAATTTACTGGGAGAAACTGGCAGAGCATCATCCAGTTATAAGATGGTGGCCACAACAAGATCTAGGTTAAAATTGCCTTGGGCAGGGAAGAGTGGCCAAAGACCACTCATAGACCTTGAGGGATGTCCTTGCTGCTCCTACAAAGCAAGGAAACAAAGAAAGTCACATCAGCATCTTCCTGGGGCTGAGGGAGAAGAGGCTTTCACTCCCAGTCCCTCGGTGCCAGCGAGGTGAGAGGGTTCCCTGTTCCTTCTGGTGGCTTTCCTAGATCCCATTCAGAAGCATGTGGATGTCTCCATATTTTCAATAGGAGGACTGGCTATTTTTGCAGAGCCCAAAATCGAGAATTCATCCCATATAACAGTCAGCCTAAATTATTGTCTGGAGTTCTCCATTGACTTCAGAGAAGCCTAATAAGATTTTTGTTCCCAGCTAAGGTTCCCAAACTTGGAGGGATAAAGCCAGTTGAAAGTGCCAAAAGTTCAGAATTGCAACACATGATATTGCAACATCTAAAGCCTTTTGTGGACTGATCTGCTGGGGAAATGCTGGTTAGGTAAACGCAGTGGAGTTTTACAATAGACTTTAATGGCCCTAGAAGTCATTTAAAGAATTCTGTACAAAAGCTAATGCTGCTACTCTAGAAGTAGGTATTAACTCCCTTTGCTCTGATAATATTGAGGGATCAAAGCCATTCCTCCTAGGTCTTGCTGTAATGAAAGATGGGTTTTAACTGTTCTTTAAAAGCAGTGAATCTTTTCAATTCTTTTTCTCCTAAAAGCTCTTTCTATCAGATGTATTTCGATAGTTAGAATCATGTCCCTGTTTTCTTACTAAATGCTCCTATTTATATGTTAAAAAACCTGGCAGGTTTGCAAGTACTGAAAAAAATCTCAAGAGGACAGTATTTTTGAAATGGAATGGGATTTAAAGTGAGAATTCATGAATATCCCTTTGGCTGGGTATGACTGAAAATCTTACAGAGATCTGTGACATGCTCTTATTTAGCAGAGTCCAGCTGGGAGCTGGCAGGCTGTGTCTGTGCAGCCCTTTGCTCTCTGCCTGGGTAGAGAAGGAGGCCAGCTCTGGAGTCCAGCTCAGCCCAGCCCTGTGGTGGGGAAGGATGTGGGTGCTCTGGGGCAGGCAGGTGAGGTTACAGCTGCAGAGTAGGCTGCCTGAGGGGGTTCATAAAACCTGGATCCCTTTCATGAAACTGGGCTACTGTCAGCCTCCTAGTTTGGTTTTTGATGAAGAAATTTAAGATTGTGGAAACCTCTGAGCTCAGCACTAACACACATATCACTAGACATCTCTTTTGGCTTCTGCTGGTCACTTCTCTAATAATACTCTACAAATGTCTTCAGAATACAAATCACCATATTGCACCATACATCCTTAATACAGTCACTATCGGGTCAGAAATACCTGAGGGAAGATCTTGCAGGTCCAGGGCAAGAAGGTGGTGTTGTGAGATAGACCAGTGATGGGTTTTTCCAGCACTGCCCTGTGATGTGGCTCAGCTAACTTCACTTCATCTGATCACACTTCCATCTCAGTATTTTTTTTTTTTTCTACAGAGTCCTTAAACTGAGGGATTAAAAAGCCCCAGGAGCTGAGAAGGGCTGGAAGACCTATTGGCAGCTGCCATGGGCTTAGATCAAACAGTGCAAGGGCTACGGGGTGGTAGAAAGGATAGCACCACTCAAGATACTGGTCCAAATTTGTATGCCTGATTGAAAATCACTAAAGCCTAAGAACATACACAAAGATAACTCATTATTATACTTAACAGGAGGTTGGTTGTATTGCATCAGATTTCCTTTTTGTTACAGAGTAGTTGGACAAAGCAGTCTTGCTACACCAACAGGCATAATATAAAAGCCTGCAGATACTTCTGTATAAAGATAGATGGAGGGACCACAGCTGCTTGCTTCAGAAAGCAGATTTTTAAAAGTATGTGTATGAATAGAGTCAATATGGAATGGAAAATACACAAAATAATAAATGTTATAGAAAATCAAGGTCTTCCATTTATTCTTGAGCATAAGGCAATTTTAAATGAAAAGTAGTATATCCTCAGTGGTGCATTATTAATGTATTGTATAGACTGATGCATCAAAATGAAGGATTTAATAAAAATTAAAATAAAAAATAAAAACAAGAAAATGTCTGTTTATGGACAATGACAAGATTTAAACCCTGACAGACAGCACTGGATGACAGAAGCCATGAAAAAAAAAGGCAGGCCCCTAATTAATTGGTAGTGAGTTTCTTGTCCCTTCCTTTGAACAGGAGTCTTAGATGGACAGATTCTTTCTCTGGTCAGGTGTTGCAATGCTGTGCAGACAAGTTGAGGCGTGACTTTGCTAAAATGCTCAGTACAACTTGTGTGTATTCACATTTCCAGCTGAAAGAAGTTTGACGTGACTTCAGTTGCATGAACTATGGACAACCTGTTGTTAAGAACAGTTACAGTTGCTTTTCACAGCCTAAGGAATACTAAAGAAAGGGAATTTGGCAAGAAACTTAACTGAAGAGAGTATATTCATTCCTGAGGTAACTCCACTGACCTCACTAGAGCTGCTCCGGAGTTCAATCGAGCCTTGACTTGTTTTTCTATAGTTCTTAAGTTGTGTGGCTGTAGAATAGCTTCTGCTTCTGCTGTTCCATCCATCTTTGTTCAAAATAATAACAAGAGAATTAAAAAGAGTTCAGGGAAGGGTGACAAACGTGACTGGAGCAGAGGAGAACTCTCAGATCAAGAGAGATTGATAAGGTTGGAGTTGTTTCTCTTAGAGATGAGACAAATAAAAAGTAGACATAAAAAAGGAGAAAAAATAATAAATTGCCCAGAAGGACTCAGCTACACACCCTGCTGAAGGACCTTTCTCTACAATGGAGTGACTGCATCAGTGGGCAAGGGAAGACCCATGGATGTCATCTCTCTGGACTTCTGCAAGGCCTTTGACACAGTCGCCCACCACGTTACTCTCTCTAAGTTGGAGAGATATGGGTTTGATGGGTGGACTGTTCAGTAGATAAGGAATTGACTGGATGGTCACATCCAGAGGGTAGTGGTCTATGGCTCAATGTCCAGATGGAAAATGGTGACGAGTGGTGTCCCTCAGGGGTCTATACTGGGACCAGTGTTGTTCAGTATCTTCATTAACAATATTGAGAGAGGCACTGAGAAAGAAATCAAAGGCAGTGTGGCCTGCAGATTGAGAGGGATGATTCTGCCCTTCTACTCTGCTCTGGTGAGACCTCACCTGGAGTTTTGTGTCCAGCTCTGAAGCCCCCAACACAAGAAGGATGTGGACCTGTTGGATCGTGTCCAGAGGAGGGCAATGGAAAAGATCAGAGGACCAGAGCACCTCTCTTAGGAAGACAGGCTGAGGGAGCTGACATTGTTCAGCCTGAAGAAGAGAAGACTCCGGGGGCACAGGAGCAGCTGTTGTCACTGTTTCCCACTCATGCAAATAGGGGTAGTCACAGAAAGTCAGAGAATATTCCAAGCCAGAGGAAAAGGAGATACTTTTCCACCTAATGCACAAAGACCCATGAAGCCAGACGATAAATGTTGAAGAGATTGTGCTTCGAGACTTTCTTGAGTTGCTGGTAAAGCTGGGTGCAGCTGAGCATGCTGGAGGAGGCTGCACAGAGGTTTCTCCATCCTGTGAGCCAGGCTGGGTGCCCCAGTGGGTGGTGGCAAACAGAAGGCTACTGCCTCCCAGACTGTTACTGTAGATCTGCCCCTGGTTACTCCTAACAGGTATGTTAACATGTTTTCAACAGCTTACAGCAACTGGGGCTTAGGAGGAACCCTAATGTGGAGCATTCATTATGCCATCTCCGCTGCATGCGGAGGGTCTCATAACATCTAATTCTGACCGACTGTCTGCTGCTGGAGTGGGATGGACAGGGTGGGATGAACAGGGTGGGATGGACCATGGCTGCAGTTTCTGTCCTCCTGGGTCTGCATCAGCCTGCACCAAGGCCATATGACCACCCTGAATCCTTAGGGATTAATTTCTTCCCCAATAGGGAAATAGCTCCTACCTTGACTCCAAAACCAGGTGAAATAATTCAATTTTAGAGGGGGGTCTGTGTTTTTAAAAGACGTCATCCTGTACTGTTTCAAATTCCCTACTTTCTTAGTTACATCTCATTCCTACATCTGTGAAGACCACCTAATACATTTTTTTAACAGCTAGGGACTAATGTAAAACTGAACTCATCAAAGTTTGAAAGTCATACATGGAAATAGGATAAAATTAAATGACACGTATTCAACTTTTCTAGAAGCTCATTGTTTTCACTAAACGCGGGAGTGCTCTGCACCTGCTCTTTCTGCCTCCACCTCCTGCCTACTGCTGGTGTTTGCTTGGGCTCTGTTGAGCTGATGTGACTCCAGCCAGGAAAAAATTAAGATGAAAAAATCCAGGAGCAGTCATCTGTTGGGATGGCTGATTGCAGCTGAAGTGAGGGATGACTGGATGCTACTTTTAGTTGCAAGACACCCAGCTTAGGATTTGGGGCTCATTTTTTTCCAACTTGAGATAGTTCAAAATGTTGTTTATATCTATGTGTTCTACAACCACTTTGATAAGCAGGTAGGTGATAAGGCACTGTGCGATGCAGCTTTCCCAGCTGCAACTGGTCCTGTCTCTTGATTTAAAATGTGCATTGGTCCCAAAGGAATATGTAGATCCCAGAGCAGGCTGATTGTAGCTGCTGGCTGAAGCACTTGCCTGGACTGGCAGAGGTCTAGGCTACTGCTTCTGTGCCAGTGTTTCAATATTGCACAGTAAGCTGCTTTTATTTGCCTGAGTAATTTGGTAATTGATGGTCCGATTGAGAATCTCTTCCTCTGTTGGTGCTGCTTGCTTTCCAAGAACAAAGTTTGGACTTGCTTGCACTTTTAAAGCTAGAAGTAACCTGTTCCACACTACAGGGTTATAACACGCAGCTGGGAAACGTGAGACCTGTCCTCTACTGCTTCTGCTGCTGAAGGAAAACTAATTTCCTTTAATTGCCTCTTGCTTACCAAGAGCTTGTGCCTGCATGTGGGAAAATGCCTGGCTGCTCCTGGAGGATGCTCAGTTCCCTGGACAGGCGATCTCCCTGGAGAGGAGATGCACAAAGACAAGCAGTGAATGTGTTTCCCAGGAAAAGGCAAGGCTGAGGTGTCTAAGGCTTCAGCCACACCAGGGAGTTAGCTGCCTGACTCAAGCGTTATCCTGCATCATCTGAGCTGTGAGAGTTGACCTAGCCTGTGTACGTGCCTGGTGGTCAGTGTGGAAAGCAGTATCTCACAGTGAGGAAAGTGGGTCAGAGAAAATGCAGTTTCTCACACATTTGCAGTAGACTGGCAGCAGAAACGTGTAATCGGTTATCACAGTTCAGTTGGTGTTTGTGAACTCTGGGTGATGGCGAGATATAACAAGACTAAGTTCTAAAAACGTGCCACCTAGTGCCTCTATTTCGTAGGAAACCACCATCATAACAGTCTCTGAGGACTCACTTCAAACGAGTTCCCTACA
>NW_009970718.1:3685194-3719830 GCF_000747805.2 Chaetura pelagica | reverse complement strand
CCCTACACAGTTG
This sequence comes from Chaetura pelagica, assembly GCF_000747805.2. Classification (NCBI taxonomy): domain Eukaryota; kingdom Metazoa; phylum Chordata; class Aves; order Apodiformes; family Apodidae; genus Chaetura; species Chaetura pelagica. The sequence goes on along the minus strand of NW_009970718.1, from coordinate 3,719,817 downwards.
GTGATAGCACTGTACTTTCTCAGTACATTTAATTTTGTGTCAGCGTACTTCATTCTATGAATTTTTCATTTTTTGCTGCACAGCTTCAGCAGCAGCAGCAGGTCTGGGGCACGCCACATCCCCCCCTTCTGCTCAGTGGTTTGCTCAAAGCTCAGGTGGGTTTATATCCCCAGCAAGCCCAAGAAATGGTAAAAATGCATCTCTCATGCCTGGGACAGGTACTCCAGCTGGTCACTTCCTGCCCAGCCTGCTGTGGTTTGTGCTGGGTTGTCTGAGTCTCTGGGGCTTTTCTTTCTAACTTCTTTCTTCCTTCTTTAGAAAGTCTTCAAATACAGAGTTTTATTCTTGTCTTCATATGAAGGGATTTATACCGATCATTCTTGTTAACAGCTGCTAATGGAAATTTTATTCTTAAATCTCTTTTGTTTTGAAGTATCATTTAGTTTTCAGAGCAAACTAAAATTTGTAAGCATTCATTTGAAGAAAAAAAACTACTCGACTAGCCTCTGTGCCGCCTCGCTGATGTTATACAGCCTTCTCTGATTAGCTTTTAGAAGTTATTTTTAGCTTAAGTATGTAGTGCAAAGCCCTAGACACAGAGTTTGCGGTGTGTTTCACTTCAAACAAGACACACCAAGAACCTCTCCGCAAAAAGAACAGATTGTAGGTGTGTAAGGGACTCCCTTTTTTCCTCCTGCAGAGTTTTTACTTTTAATATTAAAAGGCTCAGCTGCAGCAATTCCCTGGCCACTCTATCCTGACTCCAGCGATGCCTGAGGCTGCAGGTGAGCTCCCTGCAAAAGCTGGGGCACCCCCCAAGTTCAAAGCGAGGCAGCTGGACCTGAATGGGACATACTCTGCAGACACATCTATTTTCATTATTTTAAAAAATTCCCTTTACTATATTGTTTTGCTATATTTCTGTTCTCTTTTTCTTCTATCTTTCTGACCCAATTAATGCCGTTTCACTGGAAATGGTTCCTGCAGTCATTAGAGGGGATTTGGTGAGAGACAGGAGCTAAAAAGCTGGGATGCTTTACCAGATAGCCCTCTGTGACTGCCCTTCTTTGTGTTCTCCAGGCCTTTGTACCTGCAAACCTGATTTAGGTGAGTTTATCTAGGGATTAGGCAGTTGCACAGATCTCAGTTTGTGGGGAGGTTGGGTGGATTTGGGTTGCTTATGTCAAAATTGAGTATATACGTGGACAAAAAGAATAGTGGAGTAGAAGACTATGTAAAGGAATTGCCTTCCCAACACCCAGATAAAAATACTGGTTTGTGTAACTGAAAGCACATAGGATGAGCTTTTGGATGACCTGCTTGTAGAAATGCTGATTTAGGCCCCAGATAACAGGTTGTCAGGGTTGCTTTTTTTTTTTTATTTTAACATATGCAAAAAAGTGGAAGATCGTTTGCAAAGTGTAAAAGTAATAGTGTCATGTAAAAGTTGCAGTATTTTTTCAGGTGAACTTCTGAAATTGAGTGTTTGTATTAATTTTTTTTAAAGTACTAATTAAGCATATAGCATCTATTGATGTGATGTCTTGTTCATTGCTAGAATAAGTTGCTTGCTTTTAGATTGAGCAAAATTTTCACAAGGGGTCTTCAGTAGCAAAATTATAGAAAACATGGCATAATCATCTTCATATGTTGTGAGATTTTTCCCAACTTGAAAGATTCCTAAGCCACTCTTCAGAATATGGATGCAAAGGTTAATTTATAAAGATATCTGACAAATTATAAAACTGCCCTGCATTGCTGCAAGTAAGGATGGACAGCTGTTTACCACTCTTGCCATACCAATCTCTAGAACTCTAGAATATATCTAGCCAAAACAAAAGAAGGAAGACAAGTGTAACAATCTGTATTTGTATTTTATTAACATTCCAATTGGGTTGCCTTTTCATGTTAATAGGCTTTTAATGATTTTACATGGGAGATTGTCCTGTTTAAAGAAAGAGGGAACTGCTTGTAAGTACAAGAAAAACAGTTTAACTTAACTCATGCAGCATGATAGCTTATTGAAATTTATGATGTATCCTGTGCTGTCTCAGCTCTGGAATGGCCTCATCTTTATTCCACTTTGCATACAGTTTAGTAGTCAGCTGAAAAACTGGTGCTAATAATTGTTTATCTTTAATACCTTGACTAGCAGCATTATTTTGCAGCCCATTTTCAACACACACTGCCTTTTAGAAATAGGCCCTGTATTAGATCAAATCCTAACGGCCTCTCTCACAGAGGTCAGAAATAAGCTGCTTAAATAACTTTGTTACTGCCTTTCTGAATGCTTATATGGGCAGCTCTGAGACTTGTAGCTTGTTGGATGATGATGGGGCAGGGCTGCTGAAGCCTGAGCAGGTGGCCAGGTCTGCTCACTATTAACAGCAGTGGTGGGGTCTCCAATGGGAGAGTTTTTCCTCATGTAGCCCTATGGACCAGCCACCAGCAGGACCTGCCCCACTGTCACTAGCCCCATGTCACTGGGGAACACACTGATGGTGATGGCAGGTTTGCCTCTGACGTACAGGCAGTTCTGAACTTTATTAAAGTTGCCCTTCACTTGAGCTACACAGGGAGGAGGGTTTGAGAGCTGAGGGGTAGCTAAATTCATGAAAGTATGTCTGTGAAAAAGAAGCACCTAAAATCAGAAGACCAACAGAGAAATGAGTACAGGAAAAAATAAGTCCGTTTGTGCTTTGCTCCAGTTTGCATGGAGCTTGTCTTTGGAAAACAGTGAAACTCCACACTGCACCTTCAGATGAAGAGCAGAGCAGTGTGTGACTTCCGGGCCTCACCTTGCACGTGGAGGAATTGCTCTCCTAATCCATCAGACAGGAAAATTGCATTGCATTTTGCCAGTAAAAGGTGGATATTAGAGGAGGCAGCCCGTTACATTTACCATTTACCCATCTTAGGGAGATGTTTATGAAGAAATAGATTACGACGGTGTGAAAGAGTAACTAAGTCTCTCATCATCTCCCAGGTTTCCGTTTGGAAAAAACACGGCAGTGTCTGGCTCTGAGGGAGTCACACAGCTTAGAGGAACTCCCTGGAAAATCTTGTTGCTGCACCGAAGAGAGACGTCTGCCACACGTGTCCTAAGTTACGGGCAAGTGGTTCCTCGGACGCTGATGAGGACTTTCCCGCAGCAGAGGAGGGTCAGGCCCAGGGGTGCAGGAGGTGCTGCCCCCGGCCCAGGGCAGCCTGGCTGAGGCGCTGGGACCATCGCATGGCCCAGGGGGGCTCCAGGGGGGCCGCTGTCCCGGGAACCCCCCAGCCTCTGAGCACAGCCGAGGGCCAACCCAGCACCAGCACTGCAGAAATCCCACCTGCTCGGGAGGAAAAAAAAAGTTGCTTTTTTTTTTTTCCCCTTTTTTTTCCAGTTTCTTCCATTCTGCTCCTGTACTTGAGGTTTCCTTGTTGATGAACTGTTTGGTTTTTTTTCTGAAGAGAAATATGTTGTTGGAAAAATTTCCAGTCACCCGTATCCAGGATGATAGGAAAACTTTCCAGAAGGCTGATCCTGGCGGCAGCGCGCTGTGTAGGTAGAAACCCAGCTGGCAAAGGGCCCTCAGGCCCGGACCGAGCCTTCAGGACCAGCCCGGGAGCGCTGCAGCGGGAAGCAGGGAAGGCCAGGGCTGGGATTCCAGCAGCGGTGCCCGCCGGGGCTCCCACCAGCGGGTGGGTGGGTGGGTCGCGGTGGGTTTCTGGCTCGAGATGGGAGCAGGGAGGGACAGTGGCTGAAAGGTGGCTTCCAGTGCTGGGACTTGCGGCTCTTTTCCCTCAGGTGAGCCCGTGCTGGCCATAAGCTGGTGATGCTGAGGTTGCAGGGTGGGACCTTAAGTTTGGAAAAAAAATAAAAAGCTTGACTTTGGACGGCCATATCTCATTGAGAGAAAATCTGGCCGCTGGAGCACCGCCTTCCTGCTTTTCCTGACTTAAAAATGCAAGTTATAGTGGGAGCAGCCAGCCAACCCCCCTGCAGGCACCCACCGTGTGGTTGCTGGTGAGACCGTGTTGGCCCTGGGGCTTCACAAAGAAGAGAGGATACTTGTGCTAGTGCAATTAATCTGGTTTTGCAGTGAGAAAAACAGTTTTAAAACAAATCCAGGCTTTAAAAAGCTACGTGAATCTGTGCTTCCTTTGATGCAGTACTGTACATTACATATACTTTCTCAGTTAAAACATCAGTAATAAATGTAAACTAAGCATAAGACAGTATTGCATGCATTTGTAACTGATGTAAATATCAATTTATTATTCTTTTTCAAAATAGCAAGATTTTTTGTGTAATGTTCTTTTTCAAAATTTACAATCCTGAACATTTGTTCAGTCGCATTCAGTACATACTTAAAATCCAGATCCAAAAGTATTCATGTCTTAACTAAAAATTCCTCTTAACACTTAGTTTACAAATGTGAATCTTAAAATCTGCCTGGCATCTATATAGCTTTTTTTACTGATTGATACAAAAATGATGGAAATTTTCCACCCTTCTACAAGTTATTATAAACATATCAAGCACTGAGCAGGTTTTCATCACACCTCCCAGCAAAGATAAAAATCAAACACACTTCTTGGCAAATACAGAGCACTGAAAATCTGCCTAAGAGCAAAATACAGTCTTCAAATCACCTCTGACAATTAAAATTTTCAGTCCTAGCCTGTATCAGCTTTCGGGCTATAAATGGTTTAAAAGCATGTATTAGTGTCACTAATGGGAAAGGGTCACATAAAATCTGGATTTTTAAAATTTCAGCCACATAGCATGGCAAAGCTAGGAAAAGTTATGCCTCTGGTGTCACCTGCTCTGTGTTATGGACTTAGGCATGTCTTAGAGCTTTGTAGGATTATGCTGATTTTTACATAATGAGGTCTATAGATCAATGTGAACATAAATATATACATATATATTTGATCATCCACACAATTTCTATGGCATGGATACGTTTCACTTTTATTTTTTTTCTTTTTATCATTACTAAGCTGATTAATCTAAACTGAATCTGTTAATGCATTTAATCTATTTATTTATTTATTTATTATTAACACACACAAATCCTTGCAGAAAGGTTCGTGGCTAAGGTATGGTGTTTCTGGTCCAAGCTGGAAGGAGAGAGAAGGGAAAAGTGGAGCAGGCAGAAATATTTCTCTTCTTCCTCCTGCCATGGGTGAGTGTCCAGGGCCCATTCTGGGATGCTCAAAAGGCTTTGACACCAGTCAGCCTTCCCTGGCTTCAAAATCGGCAGGAGTAAGCCCAAATATTGGATGGTAGGTGGGATAAGAGTTATCTGGGAAAGACTCTATGAATTTATTCTATTTAAATCATTTTATACCATCATTTTAGATAATTACACATTGGTGTAGGGACATCAGTCTGCTTTCTCCAAATCCCAGGTGAAAATGCTTTACTACAGTCTTTTCCAGGCTTTGAAATCTATTTGTGGAAAACTTCCCATGGTCTTGGGTTTGCCTTGGGTTGTGGAATATAAAACATTTTGAACTCTTAGAAACTCTCTGGGGAGGCAAAATATTTCCCAGACAGTTCTGGTAAAAAAAAACAAAAACAAACCTCTAAAAAAATCCATAAAAAATTTCTTTCTTACTAAATTTTAAAGATAGCTGAAAGGTAGACAATTCATTCCTTAAAGTTGCCTTAAGTCGCCTTTACACAGCCACTGATGTACAAATGTTAGCAGATTAAACAAGCTTGTCTTGCTGTGTTAGAAAGTGCTACAGACAGCAGGCCCATAAATAGATTGAACAGAATAAGATGCTGGGAAATGCTTGCCATGAAATTAATTAGGTGTTTAAATAGGAGGGGCTGTTTTCTGTAAAACCAAGAGTGCTTTTTAATCTTCCAGAGTGGTTCAGAAATTCAGTACTCGAGTGGAAGAAGTCCTAGAGGGCAGCTCTAATGTGTTAGTAAGCAAAGGACATGGACCAGTGAATATGAAGGTGATACCTGTTTTAGAGATACATAGAGACAGCTTCACCTCTGTAATGTGTACATCATGCAGCAGTACAAGCACTTTGGCCCCAGGCCTTCAGGAATGTTCAGGTTTTACTGTTATTGTAGTATGTTGCATGTCCTGCTTACAAGCCCATTTCATAGACTCCTAGAATGGTTTGTGTTGAAAGGGATCAAATTTCTTTATGCTTAAATAATCACAGGCCAGATTTTCAAGGAGTGTCAATGTCTGGCAGCAATGGAGTCAGTGGGACCAGACTCCTTTATACCAGCTAAGGATATGGTCCTGTGTGCTTAAAAAAAGCATAATGAGGGAAGGAGCAATCTACCTATTGAGAGGTTTCATGACTTACTTCTGCAGCTTTCCTTGTTTGGGAATGCTCTGCTGGGCTTCTGCTTCTTCCTCTCCTTAGTCTCCCCCAAATCATTCACAAAAGTTAATTTCACTAGAGAGAGAGACAGCTGCTTCTGCATAGATTAATAATACACAGTTCTGTAAATGATTAATAAAAGATACCACTGACTTTGAGTTACAGTGCAATAATTCACAATTAGTTGATGGCTCTCAGCCTTCATCCCAGTGTTGCAAAAGTCACCCGGGATGCGTGACTACCCACTCATGCAGCCTGTTGTTTCTAGGTGCTTGAGTTGAGCGCTGCACGTATTGGATGGGATCATACAGCTGATTATGACACACCAGAGAGACCTTACCCACCACATGGATGGTCAGGATCAAAATGATAGATCTTTCAAATTGCTTAATGATGCATTTGTGGGAATGCTGTTAGCCACAGACTTCAAGAGCTCCATCCTTTGGTGTGCTGAGGGCCTAGAGCTGGTACAAAGAGGTGTTTAAATTTGTGATCATATTTAATCCCCTGCAGACGTTCTGGTGGATCCTATGAAGTACCTAGTGCAGAGCAAGGTTATGCTGCTCCTCTGGTGATGGATGTGGTCACATTGTCTTTTTCCTACTGTTCATTCAATGGAAAGCCACTGCACTTTCTGGTGTGCCTCTCCATGTTCTGCATTATATTTGTATTTGTGTGAGATCTATATATGTTTTCACCACATCCCAAAGTCAATCACAATGGATCAGAAGTATCACACCAGAACAGTACCAGTTTTTAGGTGTTGATTACAAAGGATGAGTTGCTCAGATAGACATTTCTATGCTCCAGAGATCTAAAACTTGGGAGGTGAGGCTTAGCCTTTAAATCCCTGTTTTCCCCATCCTCTAGCACATTCTGTTGGGGAGACAGTACACAGGAGATGTTTTATGAGCTGTCTTCTTAGCACAGGCGAATGAAAGGCCACGGTCATCACTGACATCCTGTTCATCAATATTCGGTGTTAAAATGCTGTTGTTCAAAAGTGACTTTGCTGATGTGGAGCTTGTAGGGGTGTAAAATCCCCATAGAAACTTTGTCCCTGATGATGGTCTGCAAACCGGAGGTAGAAAATATGAAGGATAAAGTCCAAAGTATTTACATCTGCAGTTGAAGCCTTGCTCCTCTTCAGGGGAGAAAATGGGCCCCAGGAAACAGTTTGCTGCCTTTGTGCTGGTTTCTGAGTGAAACAAACCTTTCAGGGGAAACAATGCTAATAGAGTCATCGCTTTGGCACATGAGCCCTGCTGGAAAGAAAGTCTCTTAATCCCCTCTATAGTCTCTCTATTTGTACCCTTAGGCTGCGCATAAACTGGCCAAGTACAAGAACAAAAGCTGACTAGAAATATCTCCTGTGACTGTTGTTCTCATGAGCTATTATCCCCTTTATTAAGGATCAGGCTAAGAACAACCTCTGTTAAGGACAATTTTCTGCGAAGAAATGTGATTATCATGCTGATTTATGAGAAACTTGGCCCTCTGGCTTGCCTCTCCCTCTGCCCCCACTGCCCATTTTTCTTATTGTGCATTTTAGTGGTGGTGCCATCAGCCTGGCTGGAGGAATGTCCACACCCCAGCCCTGTCCCTTGCTTGGCGTGCAAGCCCGGGGGGCAGCTGGGCTGGGATATGCAGTATCAGTTTAGGAGTAGTTTGTCTTCTCAGCTATATTTTAACATATTCGGTAATAAATTTTTTACAATAAAAAAGGAAAAAAAATAATCTTGGAGTATGTATTTGTGTGTCACCTTAGAGATGGGATCTTCTAGACAAGGGCAAGGCATGGGCCTCTCCACCAGATCGCTGCTGTCCTTTCCTGTGTTTCTTGACTTACAATCATTAAAAAAATTAATGTATTTGATATTTCATTAATTTCTTTAATATATCTGAAGCTCATTATGAATTGTGATTATTTTCTTTGCAGTTTTTATTTAATGAAAGTAAAAATCCACACCAAAGTCCTGTTTCACCATGACTGAATGGAGACATGCCTTCTTGACCTGGAAGGCAGTAGAGCCCTAGTTCCTTTGTGTCAGTCAACTCCAAAGAAAAAAATAAACCAAAGATGGCTTTTCTGATCTTCTGCAAAGTACATTTCCAGAGTCTTTTGGATAACCTAATCCTTCATGGAAATGCACCATCGACTGAGAAGATACTTTGGAAATGTAGAATGCAAACAACTCCAGTAGTTTTGTTAGAGAAAAAGAAAAGGAGGGATTCATCATACTTGGCTGTACTAACAAATTTCCTTTGGGAAAGCAGCTTGTCTATATCATGACTAGCTGTGCTGTAACTTGTGTTCCTCCAGTTAGAATTGCTGAAAATACCTGATTAGACTTATCTGTAGCAGTTTTATGAACTGTGACCAAAAGTAATGTTTCCATTCATGTATTAGAAGTGTGATGGAGGATAAATGATTAGACAGCGTGGATTTAAGGAGTTTATTAACTGAATGACGGAAATTCTTCAAGTAAAGTAGTAAATGACTTTTGCAGATGATGTTGCTACAATTTTGTGAAATGAAAGTAGCTACTCTAAAAACTCAATTATAGGTAGGCCAGATGAGGCTATTGTTATTTAAAGAGAGAGGATGTTTATATTTAAAGAGATGAAACTCCTGTCACACTGGAAAGATAAAGCAAAAAAAGGATTATGAAATAAAGAGAGGTAAGTGTTTAGGATTATATCTGAGGCTGCCCAAGGCCAGATGTTGGGCTTAGATGTAGTGGTGCTGGATTCTGATGGGTGTGCTGCTGCTGAGAGACTCCACCAATGTGGGGCAAAGAAGAACTGCCCTGATGCCATTTTGACCATTAGCTAGAAAATGAAAGTATAGTTGGTCCTCTTTCTTTGTAAAACCAAGTGGAAGAAACAGGAGAAAGCAAAGATATAGAAATTTTTGCCAAAATGTAAAATTCTGGGATTTTAATGTGGGTGAATCAGTTATTAGTAATTTTTGTAAAAGCAGGACAAATCTGAGTATGTTTATTAGGTCATGCACATAAATCAGGCAATCCTGAGTCTGGAGGAGGGAAAAGTATTCCACCTCAGAGTCTAGGTTGAGGCATGCTTGTATCTTATTCCTGGGTGAAGAAGAGGGAATTTGTCCATCATGCTGAAGATTGTTTCTTTGTCCTTGATTATTTGAACCCACAGCTCATCTCTTGCCCGTTAAAACAGGAATGGTCTCCTAGGAGGGTGTCATACAGAGCCACTAACAGCTATGCAGGAGCTACAGTGGCATGTGTGGGAGGAAAGCCACTGAGACTGTCTTGACTGGTTATTTTAAGAATTTCTTTCACTATTAAAAAAAAGTCTATTTAAATATTTCATAAATTTTTATTTTCCTGAGAATTCAACTTTAGTTGAAGGGGGATATCTTTAAAATGGAAGTCATCTTCCTAAGCCAGCTGTTCGCCAGTGTTGTCAGCATCTCTTTGAGAAGCCATTTATGAGAACAAGCCTTGCTCCTTCACAGGTCCTTTGGTGTCCTGTTAGCCAACCCTTGGTGGATGTTGATCTTCCTTAGGGGGTTTCAATTTGGCCCGATTTCACTTTCCTTTTGGCCTTGGTTCTGCATTTTGAAGATGTGTATTCCCAAGTTAAGACATCACCTATTGCTCACTCCTGTTCTAGCACAGGCAGGGTTTCATGTTAATCTTTGTTTATTCAACAGTAAAAGTTGTATTTAATCTAACTTTAGTACTGATAAATTGAACACTTTCTTAATGGATGTTCACATTCTGTCTTAGTCAATTTTACATCTGCTGTACAAATGTTATGCATTGGCTTTGTAAACACACAAATAAAGACAAGAAGAAAAAAAGCATATGCAAAGCAAGTAGCTTTTCTGTGAAGTCATGGAGCTGTGAGAGCTGCAGTTCATCCCACGCAAGGCTGAGGATGGCTCAGCTGATGAAATACATCGTTATCCTTGGAAGGGCAGGTCCCACCCCCCAGCTTCTGGCTCTGTGCTCCCTCACCCTCTGTGCTCGCTAATCCAGAAAAAAAACAAACAACAAAACTCAAACAGGTAAAAATGGGGGATATTCTGCTGGGTTGGTGCGTTGCATCATATGAGGAATGCTGTGCAAAAGTAGTTGGTGAAGGTTGATAGAAGGGAAGCAAGAACCCTGTTCGTAGCAGAGATCTGTTAGATCCACTCAGCTCCGTCCTCCATCTCCTCATCCAGGACATGGGTCCATGAGAGTTTGAAGCAATACAAGTGGGTGCTACTGTCCTACCCTGCTGTGCCCTGCCACAGTGCCCTGCTTTTTCTGTGCACCAACAATTGCGTCCCTCTGGCCCTGCAATGAGCTGGTTTAGTGTGCAAGATTCACAGAATATTCAGTATTCTGTTGCATCCTGAGCTAGTTCTCCAGGATGTCAAATTAACACAAGTGGTAGTGGAGAAATGTGCAGGAAAGCTTCCTTGGGAACACAGGAGATGGTAGAACAATGACAGAGGTGGCTTAGCTTCGTTGAAACTGTTTGCTGCAGTTCTACAACATACTTGTTTTCTGCGTTTCTGTTTCCCCTTTGCTTGGATGAGTTCAGGAGGCATAGTTACATTTCATGTCTGAAATTTCATCCCTACAAAGCCATATGTGTACAATGGACCTAACTCTGGTACCTGGTTTGCAAAAATGTCTTAGTCCCTACAGGATGTAGAGAGGAGCCTACAAGAAGGAGAATCTAGGCAAAGAACAAAAGTTCATTAATAATTTTAATAAGATTATACACAGACCTGAAAAACAAATCCTGAATCATCAACTCATGTTCTGTTGTCAAAAATGTCCACAGTGGGTCCAATTAATTTGATGAGGTACAAAAATTAGCAAAATAACTTCCCTCAGACTCTGGTAAGGCTAAACCAGGTTGTAAGAAATGGATGGACCTATATTTCCAGGCCCATCCATACGTCAAGTAGAGCAGTCAGAAAAAGTTCCAGCACTGCTCCCACGGGTACTATACATCATACTTCAACTGCTTGTTACTTTGGGCATCCTTCTCCCAGTAAAGTCCCTGTACGTGATGGAGTTTGCAGTGCAGGTGGTCACGGTGAGCTATGCACACCTTCTGTGTGCCAGTGACTGCTAAAGGCCGTTGGAGAACCAGAACAGTCATTGTCTTTGATTTAGTAGCAAAACCTGTTTTCATTACTTGTTCTCAAGTCCCGAGGACAGCCCAAATCCTCCAGCACTGGAGCCTTCAATAACACATTGTTTGTTCTGCTGCACTGTCAATAAGATGTCATTACTTTAGCTGCAAGATAAGAAGGGATTTGTTAATGGCTGCTCTTGGGGGATGGTGACATTTTTTTCCCCTTATAGATCACTGGGGAAAAAATACCTGAACAGGCTGTATCTATGCCTCCCTGTTAAAGCTTAAAGTTATGAAGAGTACAAGTGCAGCCTTTTTCTTTTATTTGTAGTTGTGAGTGAAAACAGTGACATAATATGAAATGTGCATATTGTATATACCTCTTTTCCCCCCCCCTTTTTTTTTTTTTAACCAGACAAACACAACAAGCAAACAGATACGTTAACTTCTGTCTAAAAGAAAACTGCTGTGAGCTGTGACAGCTGAATGTACTGCTATTCTGGAAGCATGGTACTATATGAAGGTGAGATCAGTTTTTGCCTGTCCCAGATCTAACTAACTAGTTACTAATTAACAGCAGATATGGCAGGAATTTTTCAGCTCTTGCTTTGGCACAGCTGTGACCCATGATTTGTCAGTGCTGTAGCCCGGGGGCTGCACTGCTGTGGATGGAGCTGCTCTTGCCCTCACCCCTTGACCTCAGCCTCTGTCCAAAACCTCCTGCAAGTAGCCCTGTCTGGTGTGTCCTCTGCCCCCAACTGCACATCAGGCTTCTGCAGGCTGCGAAGACTAAAATCCCTTCTTGTCCTGGGGTTTTCCAGAGACCAGGTGGCATTTTGGCAGCCTCAGAAACAACAATGCCATATTCTTTGCAAAACCACATTGAAGACAAAGGTTAAGAGCCTGATCCTGCCAATTTTTGGCCTCCTGTATAATCTTCTAGGTAGTTATGAGCACCCAGAGGGCATGTCTGAACTTGAAAAATTCACTTGGCTTCAGGTGAAGCTGAACTCAAGGCACAATAGCTACCCCTGAATGGGGATATTCAGAGGATCCAGACCAGGTGCCAAGACCAACCCTTGCCTGTTTGCAGGGGCGGGGATTTTTTGGGGGGACTTTTAAAGGCACAGCCTGGCACGGTCAACTGATCAACCAGCTCAAGCAGGCAGGGAAGTTCCCTTTTTATTTAACACATTCAAAAAATCATGGAATGAGGAGCACATTTGGTTGTGTTTTGGTAGATTTTGTGTTCTGCAGAGCCGAGCCCAGGATGCACTGGTCCTCAGAGGGGGCTGCTCAGCTGCTGGGCTGCCTCTCCCACTGCACAAGCCCCCAGTTGTCATGCTGTGTGACCCTCTGCCAGGCTGGCCATGCCAGCTCAGCCACCCGTGCCCCCACACTCCCCTGCCCTGTGCACAGCTGCACAGAGGGGCTGGCATGAGGCAGGCCTAGGGGGCTGGGAGGAGGCAGAGCCTCTGCCTGCGTGTGCTGGCACAGCCACTGAAATACTGGAGTATTTTCATGGAACAAGTAGCCTAAAGCTACTCACCTCTTGGTAGCCAGGCTGCTCTCAGTTTTGTAAAACCCAAGAACCCGACAAACCCCTTTGCCTTTGACCCTTGGTGGAGGGGACGGATATTCAGGGCTTTGTGCCAGGCTGGGGGCATGGTCACTATTTTCACCAACTGGTGGGCTCTGGTGAGTGAAGATCCTGCAGTGCCCTTGCCACAGGGGCTTACATGGAACTCTGCTTGCTCTGAGCAGCCAGGCCAGTTTAAACTGCATGAATTAGCACAATATGGCTGTAACAGGAGACCAGTTTCTGGGAGCCAAAGAGGATCTCAGAGAATGGGGAGCTACGGCCACAGCTGCAGGTGGCTGTGGCTCCCAGCACAGTTTATTTAAGCCACTTGTGTGATTTCCATCCAGAAGCAGAGAAATTATGTGAGAGGCTTACACAGATTCTACATGAATATCTAAACAAAATAAAATACCCGACATTGTGTTAATGCTGTCAGAGTTGGTTGTAATTTCTCATGTGGTACACAATTTAGGAATTCCCCTACAAACTCTCTCTTCATATGCTGGAGGTGGCTTTTTAGTGTCCTGGCCTGTTCTCGCTGCACCATGGAACACAGTGGGATTTTCTCTGTGGTCTGTGTCATGTGCTTTTTCTTATTTTTCTTTCTGTTCAGCATTTAGGAAGTTACCACAGCCTACATATTTATAGAGAATAATGCATCTTGATACAATTGGATGGAAATTTTTTTTTTTTTACTGGAAAAAGCATCTTGCAGCATGAGGCAGGCCAAGAATTACGTTTCTTCTAGTTGGCAGAACATCCATCAGTGTGTGCATGTGTGTTTGAAAGAGAGCTGAGGACACGTGTTCACATGTGCACTTCCATACCCTGTGCTAGGACTGCCTGGACTAACCAGAGAATTGATGAATCTATTCTGAAAGCAAGTGATTTAATTTCTTTGCATCTTTGCTGACTGATTAACTGTAATTTTAATCCCAGTGATTAGCATTGATTTTACAGGATAGTTGTGTGAGAGAATGCAATAAAAAATGTAGACAACAGCTTTAAAAGGCTCTTGTTTTGATGCACTTCCAGGTTGTAAATAAAAAACTCATTTTTTCAAATTTCTTGGAAATAATTTGTAACAATTATCAGGCTATTAATATATGTTATTTTCTTATGAGGAAAGCCATGTGGATGATATTTATTACTAACTATATACACGTCTTTTTAGAATTTTGTGTACCTATTATTGATCCATGTTTGAAGTCCATAGAAATGCAAACAAAAATAAAGTCTGCAGCCACCAGTGCTGCTCCCCTGGATAGGAAATGCAGCCTGATTTAGTAGATTGTAAATGACAGGTGGGCAATACCAGAGAAAAATCTAGATTTGATGATGTGAGTTGTTGATACTTTTGCTAAACTTCCTGGTGATGTGCAGGTGGAGCACAGTGAAGAGGTGGGGGGTACCAGGTGGGGCAGAGCACAGCTTCTGTTCATCTGGCATATACTGGGTAGTCAAAATCAGTGCAGTTCATCTGCTCTGTGACAGAATGAGTTAAAACTAAGCAGGCAACACCAGAAGTGATGTGCTACTTTGGCTATTTGTGTATTAAGAAGAAAAATACTAAAGCCTGTTCCCTGAAGGGTTTTTAATGTATCAGTCAATTTAAAAACACAGTGTCCTCATATAAATTTAGTCTGTGATGATGCTATATCTTTCTGCTTGTAGGGAAATAACCAGTCTTATGCTTCATCACGAAGATCCTTTTGTTCTCCCTCTGACAAAGTAAAATTGATGCGGGAGTGGCAGAACAGCTTGGGTATTGGCATCTATTTGACATAAAGGCCTTAGTCAGCAGAAGACAGGTTGGAAGTGGTTTCCATGACTTCCACAACTATCATGAAGCTACACTTAAAGCAGATCTTAGGAATCAGCAATGGGAAAAAAAGCAACACACTTCAATACAAAGAAGGTCTCTGTTTAAAATTTCTCTCTAACCTTCCTGTTCTCTAAGTCTTAGAAAAAAAATTCCTTGAAGTGAAGAGGAAGACTCAGAGCAGAAATAGAACTGATGGATGGATGGATGGACAGACGTATAGTAGGGAGAGACAGAAAGAGTGGACTGCCCAGGGGTGGGAGCATCACAGACTTGATGCAGATGAAGAAATACATGATTATTCTGAAATATATCACAGGATTTATAGTGACAGGAATGAGAGGATATAAAGACCTGAGCTGTTTATTTATATTAGAACATAATGGTCCTTGTCATCAACTTGGTTTTGAAAGGAATGACTTGCATCTAAAGGATGCAGAAAAAAACAGAAGGTAAATTTCAGTGCTAGTAACAATTTAATGGAAAAATATTGAAAAATATGAGAAATATGGAAATAAGACAGGGATGACATTCTAATAATTTAAATGTGGCATTTGGCAGCAGCAGTGTTGTTCATGGAAAAACCAATGCTAATAAACATCAGGTTTATTGTTATTTTAAAATAAACTTTATTTAATTACAATAAATATAAAGACATTTTAATATTCAAAAATGAATAGCAAACATTCTTAGAAAAAAAATACATTCTTACATTGTGAATGTTATCAACATACACAGAGTGTAAAACAGTGGCAACAGTCTGTAATTTGTGGTGGTTGTTAAGGCAATGAAATGGTCACTGGTCCAAATTCACCCTGACTTCAATAAATCTACACAAAGTAAAAGTCTAGCCTACATATAAATTGTAAAAAAGAGTAAAATTGATTCATAGTTTGAAACAAATGTTAATTTTCCATTCAAGCAGATCTTAAAATACTATTAAAGTAACCTAGCCTAGAAAAAATGAAGTTAAAAATACTCATATGTTGGCATCTGCCCCCCACAGCATTTTGTTCTGATGCCTGCGCAGAGCTCCCCGTGTACAAGGAAAACACATTCCAGCAGTTGGAGGTAGAGGCTACAGTAATTGCACTGCTTAAGAGATCCAACTCTTAAAATGTGATTATTAGGCACTCTGTTGGTTTTCCTCTTCTTTCTCTCTCATTCAGAACCGTGCTGTGAATAACACTGTGCATACAGCAAACTGAACTGAATTCCTGATAAAATGTCTTTGGAAATGAAATGTCACAGCTACATTAGCAAAGGCACTTCAGAAGGAAATCACTGGAGCAAAAGGTTGATGTTGACTGGTGATGCTCATGCAGTACTCCTGTTCTCTTCAGCCTAGCTCTGGTTTTAGCTCTCTGGACTTGTGGCTGTCAGACACCATTAAGTGCATTAAGTGCATACATAAAACCTGCCTTCTGGTTCAGGTTAAACCAGGAGGAATCCAGTCCATGTGCCCTGACACCAGTCTGTGATGGGAATTGCTGCCCAGAAAGCTGGGACAAGTGGAAGGCTCCTTTGAAAAGCACACTCCTGATGGGAACAAAAATGGTGATGTAGAAATACACCCAGAGCTGGTGAGGATTTATAGTATGGGAGGAGCCCAAGTCACAGGTGCACATGCTTTGCTCATGTAACTTATTTTTTTTAGGTCATTATTTTAAAGGCCAGACTATAAACTCTTGATGACACGGAGGGCCAACTTCCCCTTTAGGAAACTGTAGAAAGGGGCAACTGAGAGAAATCACAGGAACCATACAAGAAGCAGAAGACCAAGCACTCCTGAAAATCAGCCTTGAGCTCTGCCACTTTTCACGATGTGGCCCCAGGTAAGGCACTTAATGCCTTTGTCTCTTCATTTCTTTCCCTCTCAAAGAGAGCCATAAATGCTTCCTTAAAACCAAATCATTACCTGAAATGGTCCATTTTGTGATGCTTTTTGTTTTTTCCTTTATCACAGGATACCTCCTTGCTTGCCCCAGCCTTTCGACACCCCATTGGAAAGGGGCATTGGCACTGTCATCACTGATGGGGAAATGAAAATGACATCTTAGCTGAACACAGCTGCAGCCAGTTCAAAGATGAAATGCAAAGCTCCAAGTCTGCAAGGAGCTGACTGGCCTATCTCACCAAACTCATTTTGCACAGGGAAGCCCTGAGTACTTCGCTAACATCGTTCCATGGAAAAGTTTTTTGGACAGAAATTTGTTTTTAACAGAAATTTGGTATCCTGTGCAGTGACAGGACCAGAGGCAATGGGCACAAATGGAAACACAGGAGGTTCCCTCTGAACATCAAAATACACTTGGTCACTGTGAGGGTGACTGAGCACTGCACTGGCACAGGTTACCCAGGGGGTTGTGGAGTGTTTATCTTGGAGATATTAAAAAGCTATCTGGAGATAGTCCTGGGCAGTCTCTACCTGGGCAGGCAGACCTGCTTGAGCAGTGGGGTTGGACGAGATGACCTCCAGAAGTCCTTTCCAACCCAAACCATCCTGCGACCTGGGGAAAAGGCCAAAACAGTTTTGAGGGGTTCTATTTTGAGAAGAAATTCTGTCTTGTTTAGAAACTTGTGAGTGTTTGTCCATCTGCTCAATTAATATTGCCTCCTAGTAAATTAAAGAATTGTCATGATTCTGATGAAACCAAAACCAAAATGGCAAAGGGTAGAATTCTCTGTGCAAGGAAGTGGTGCTGAATAGCTTTCAGGACAACAGAAGCACCGGTTCCATCTCTGCTCTGGTTGGCTGCCATTTATTGTTACAGTCTATCATGTTCTTCTGTCCTGCATCTTTTTTTTTTTTTTTTTCCTTTCTTCAAGTGGTGTCTACACAAACTTTTATGGGCATTGTAACAAGGAATCTTCAGTCATTCAGTGTCAGAAATGCAAACAATTATCTGGGACCTGTGAGCTTCTTTCTTTCATCTTTCCTTGATTTTTGAACCAAGCTTTTATCTCAGGTTCTTCCATGCAATTAAGCAAAGTCTTGCTGAGTGAAAGCTCGTGTATCATGACTGCTGAAAGGAATCCCCTCGTGTTGTTGCTTCTGGTTCAAATGTTGCTGTTTCAAAGACTAGGCTTGAGGTACACAGCAGTTAGTGTTTGGAAATCACTACAAAATTCAAACATTTGATTCCTTCTGATTTTTTATGGGGTCTGGGATCTGGATGCATCTTAGAAATGCTACTTAGTTTCTGCAAATGAACTTCTTAATATGTAAAAAGCTATATGAATAATCTGCCTAAAAATTCTGCATATTTATTATATTTAAGAAGAATACAAAATTATACCTGCTTTACAGAGTTCAGGCACACTTTGCTTTTTTAACACACTTTTTGTTTTCAGAATTTGTAGAAATTGGTCTGCTAAAAATGTTTAAAAAAAAAGCAAGTTAACAATCTGGAATACCACTGCTGCAGAGATAAAACAGAGCTCTACATACAACATGCTTAATCTGTAATTCCCTAACTCCCACTCTGCCACTGGAGCCAAAATAGCCAAGCAGATCTGCAATTTAATTTGAAAATGACTGATGGTTCTAGCACACACATCCACACTTCTAACATCCTTCCTAGTTATTTAAAGGTACATAACATGGTTAAGGCATATTAAATGGTTTATTCCACTCTCCAGTTTCAACAGATTCATGGTCTTGTCAGAACGCACTTCAACTCACAATGTTGAATCACAACAGTTTCAGCTGCACTTTCTATCTATGTTGAAAACTATCAGGGAAGAGCACGGTGCCCCTGGTGTGGGAGAAATGCAAAAGACAGCCCTCCAAAAGTATTGATTTAGTACATGAAAAGACTTTTAACACTCATTACTGTTACAGGTAGGAGATCTTCAAGGCTATAGTCATTCAGAGGAGAATGGTCAAGTGAACTAATGAAACTACATTGATTGGGGAAGGATAAAATGTCTGAGTTTTCTACTCACTCAGAGTGCTGTAAAGTCAGTTTGTATGCATTGATTTCAAAAGCATTTCTCCTGTTTACACAGAGACTGATGAACAGGATGGGCTTAGAGTCCTGGTGCTTCTTGTGATCCAAGTCCATGATTAATTGAAATATCTTGTTATCCGTTTAAGTCTCAGTGTGCATAGCTAAATCAGTGTAGCACACAACAGCGCTTAGGATGTCAATTCCAATGGCTTAACAACATGATTTTGAGTTGTATTTTCCTTCTCTGTCTGTCATGTTTTGCCTTTTTCTCTTCATTTTATAGCTGGGATTTGCATTAGCAAGTAACCAAAACTTCTTCAGAAGACATGATGGTATTCTGACAACAAATGATTCTTGTTCTTAAGGTTTTATTCAAGTCAAACAAGAGATATAATAGTTGATGTGTAAATAAAGTGGAAAGCACTCTAGGTGTTTGAAAATTACTCTGCATCATCTTAAGAGGATAAATAATGTTTATCTTCAAATGTTAAAAAAATGCTCCCTACTAAAGCTGTTTAAAAAATTGCTAACTCTTATCTGAGTAGCAGTGGTTGCATTTATCCAAGGGAAACCAGTAAATAAGCAGATTAACAGTTGCAAGAAACAATGTTTAGTAAAAGGAATTAATCCAAAGTGTTTGATTAACTGCTGGTAATATCTGGACAGGTATTAGTTGGCTAAATGCTGTTATTTAATATAAAAAAATACTTATTCAGCTTTGGGTCGGAAAGTGCTGTCTAATCCTTTGATAATTTTGTCAGCTATTTTCCCCATGTTTTTTTTCACAACTTTGAGGTCGTTCTCATGCAAGAGCTTCTGTGTTAGGTACTTCTCACGTTGGACCTTGCTCTTGGTCTTTTGTGATACGTCTGGAATTGCGTATGAAATAATAAACTTCACAAAGTATATGACATGCTGGGGAAGGTGAAAATGAAAAAATGTCAGTCAGGCTTAACAGGACATTATTATTTATTTATTTTTTTTAATTATTATTATTCCCTAATTATTATTATTGTTGTTGTTATTATTATTGAAATTTCATGTCATCTGTTAAGAGAAATGAATGCATCTCCCAGGCTCTTGCCCAGGCTGGCACACATCGCCAGCTCTGATAGCTGTGCCTGGACAGAATATCTTTGAAGGCTTGTCTTCATGGAGGGAAGAGAAGTTTAAATGTCACACTCAAAATCGCTTACACTTACCTCCATGACAATGATGAAAGCCAGCTTGGCTGCAATGACATGCCAGTAGTATATGTTATGCTCATATTGGTGCTGGTGACCAGGAGGGTAGCGGAGATCCCGGTATCTGAAGGCGATATAGGGAAGTCAGGAACTGTCTCAGGCATCTCTGCAGTAAGGCACTATGGCCAGAGGATGGAGCAAGACATGTCCCCGCTTAATGTATTCAGGTACAGTAATGGGAAAACTACAACTACATTGCTGCTATATTTAGCTCGTGGGTTGTTTTTTTGTTGTTGTTGTTGTATTTTTTCCCCCACTGTACTAAGAATTATAAAAAGCTAAAGTGCCCTTGTTTTGCTTTGTTTTAAAGCTATCAATTCTGAGAAAAACAAAATAAACTAAGATTTTTCTGAGTAGCACAAACTTATGGGTGAATATTTCTGCTCACTTCTGCCATTCAAAATATGCTGGCTTTTACTGTGTTTTTACATTTCTTACTGGGTATTGCTAATCAAATCAGATTGTTTAAATATTTAAAAATACATTTCTTTTTCTCATTGGAAAAGAATGGTTATTTGACACTTGCCTGCATGTCGTTTGGTTCCCAAACCAGGGGGAAATTGGCTTGCTTGCATTCTTGAAATCTGATATATTGAAGACAGAAAGTGTACTGTTTATATACCCTTTCATAGTATGACTGCTGTGGCTTCCATAAGGAGGAACTGAAAAGGACCAATAATAAACCAGACGAGGAATCATGTCAGATGTAAAAGCAATTATCATAGCCTGCATTTCAGAAAAAGAAGACAAAAAAGCAGAGTAGCATTTAAGCAATAAGCCTTAAAATGTATGTCTTAGCCATATGCTTAGTATTGCAAAAGTTACAGTATGAGCTAAAAATAGAATGTGCTTTTCCAGCCAGTGGTTCCCTCTGTAAATGAGCACGTAGTCACTCATGGGCATAAAACAATCTCTTTCTGGAATGTGCACCCTGTATGGTTTTTAGATTATGCTAGCTCTATTGGATGCCTTAAAAAAGCTATACTATAATACACTGCTTTCCTCATGAACATACAGTGGAGGTCAGCAGCCAAACTCACCTAAAAGTGCTCTAAGGAAGGCTTCAGCAAACGTGCTTTCTATAAGATGTACTTCTGACATGCTTAAAGAAATCCTGCCTAATGAAACTCATGGAAACAATGGAAGAGTCCTTCAATAAGAGAAAACTAAATTTCACCAGGAAGCCTGGGGTTTGAGTAAAAGAATTAAATAACTTTATATATATAGATCCATCTCTGGCTCTGGAAACATCCCACTCTTTCTGAGGTGCTGGCCACCCAAATTAATCTTGGAAGATGTTGCCTCATGTGTTTCGGTGTCAGTACATGTGGAAACTGTGCTTGATGCCAAGATAATTTTTTTTTTTAGCAGCAGCTGCATAGTCCTGGTTTATATATGACGTGACCATTTGTTTTTATCTTGCTCCCCAGAGACTCCCTGCCCTACTCAGCCTGCTAGTCACCAACTGGGTAGGAAATTGGATCCGTGGGTTTGTTGTGGGAAGTCTTTTCTAAACTCATGAACTTCCCAAAACATCCTATTCTGGAGGACAGGTTAGCTATGTTTAATCCACTCTCCTCCTCTGCTATTGCAAATTCAAAAGGTTTTCCTGTGAGGAACACTTTCCACTGGCAAGATCCACAACTGAGTGCCTGGCAAGAGGCTGCCCAGCCATCTCATGAAGGCAGGCACCTCTTGTGCCCAGCACCTAGGAAGGAGTAACAAGCTGCACCCCAGGGCTGAAAGAGAAATCTTCTGCTCCACAGCAGGGGAAAACAACCATGTTTGACAACAAGGCTGAAATAACCAGGGCAGAGATATGGAGTGTGAAGTAGGGATCTAATGGGATCAGAGGCACAGGATGATACACATAAAAGGAGCAGAAAAAGGCTGTAGTAAAGGTGTGGAACAGAGGAAGGGGCAAAGTTAAGCAGTAATGGGTATCAGAGGAGTGTAAGACCTACTTAATATCTGTATTTTATTCCCCTTCATGCCAGCCTGCAATTAATGCAGTCTGTATTTCCTGTATTTTCATGAGATGGGGCAAAAAATTGTACACCTTCCTGCAGCATTCACAACAAGAGAGTCCCAACCTGAGGAGATAATTTTAGCTGTTGTAAAAAAAAGGGAAGGGGAGAGAGGAGAAAGGATGAAAAAAAATGCAGACACCTCTTCTACGGTTTCTCAAACAACACTTTGGTGGCAGTGCTAGCTAAAACAACCAGTATCCCTCCTGCCTCTGCTCCTAGCAGTCACTCATGCACCCATGCAGATGTGCAGCAGATCAGATCATGGCACTGATCTGGTGGGGAATCCTGGCTGGATCCACTCCCTGACCTGCTTCTCTGGTTCAAATGTGCTTTTGCCAAAACAACACAAGAGACAACATCAAGGGGAAAAGACAAGAAAATGAAAGGGCAAGGAGCTAGAAGGGGTGCAAGACCAGCCCCACTTCAAGTAGCATCACAGCTAAATATTGAACATCTATCCTAATGTCTTATCTTTTGAAAGCCCAAATAAAGAACTTACCTTTGGCTTACCCTGAAGTACCTCCTAAACTCTAGTTAAGACAAAAGCAGCAGAATAAAGACATGAGACATGAGTCCAAAATCTATATTTGGTTCTTTAGAATATTGTTACAGTTGAGTTTGGCTGACAGAAAGCTGATTTTTTTTTATGAGAAAGAAAAGGGAGATATCCTAAGACTAAAATAATTTTTTTCAAAATTTTCAAGGATAAGAATTTTTTTTTTTGTAATACTGGATTCTGGCTTAAATCAAATGCAGTTGGCATGCACTTTTAAAAATTGTTTTTAAGCCAGTGTGCAATGAAGTGAAAATTACGTGTTGTTTATATTTACACACAGAGTAGGTGGTTTTGGCTGAGAAGAAATATATACTACTGTGTCTTGCAGTTGCAGAGAGACCTCACACTTAAATTGCTCTGTTTTTAACTGAAGCACAAGTACAGAAAGTTTTAGTTAAATATAATTACTTTCTGTTCATTAGCTCATCCAGTCAGACCATAAATGAACTAATAGCATCTGAACAGCAAGGCACAAAAACCCCTTCTCCGTTTGGACCAAATGAGTTTGATGCTGCTTCTGTGCATCTTTCAGAATGATGCTGGAATATGGTATTTACATAATTTTATATTTGCTCTTACTGATTATTTTTTTTGCCAGACCCCAGGTCTCTCATAATCCTAAATCTGAATCCCATCCCACTCTCCTCCCTCTCTCAGAATGATCTCCAGATGTGCTCCAGAGAGCTGCAAGAACAGAAATATGAAAGCTAATCCTACGCTGTCCTCTCAAAGGAAAAACTTTTTTGCTCCGGAATTATGGGCTGCATTTCAGAGTATTGCACTGGAGAACTACAAACAAATAGCACATTCTCTGCTTCCCAGACTTCACTGCATACAGTTTTCCATTTGTACCATAACTAATTGAAATCAGTCTTCAAATCAACAACAGATGCTTTGCTATCATGCGACAGCAAGTCCAGTGCCTGAGTGGCAAGTGGCAAAACTGACAGTTTTGTGCAAGAGCTGCTTGCAAAGAACTAGCAGTTGTTCCAAAGCTAATGCATGAAGGGGAAGATGATAGACTACTCAAGTCTAATCAGCTGTAACATGTCACACAGAAAAGAAGAAACAGTTTCTGTGTACTAAGGAAAAATCAAGGAAGGGATGGGAAAGGAAAAAATGATGGCTTGTACTAGAGATCCTGGATGTCAAACCATAAAAAAAACACACTTAAAGGAAGAAAACAGCTCCTAGCATTTGAGCTAGTATTTGGCTTTATAGGCCCCACTTCATTAGCAAGAAACACTGATCTCTTTGAGGTGCCTTACAAAACTTGTAGCAGGGCAGGTTGAATGTAACAGTCTTTGGTGCTGTGCCCTTCACACGCTAGAAGCCCCACCAATGTCAGTGGCAAATGCACTGTCACTCTGACTTTAAAGGGTGAGACCTCCAAAAAGGGTGATGCTAAAAGAAACATGCCCACAGTTAACAGTCTCATGAACACTGGGGCTGAGTGCCTGTCAAGGAGGACAGAGAGTAAAACCAAGCTGTCAGCATTCTTTTGCACATTGAGGGCCCCATGTTTCCCTTAGTGCCTTGAGGAGCATAGCACATAGGAGTGAAAAAAGGTTGCAAAGCTCCGATTAACCTCAGGTGCGTGGATAGGTAGCAATAGACACCTAAAACTAGTCTGTATATATAGCAGATCTTTCTGAAGACTCTAGCCACTCAGGTAAAATTGCTTTTATTTAGATATAATATTTTAGCTAGTTGCCCTATTCTGTTTCCAAGACACCTGAAAAGCAACTGAGAGCCTATTTCACAGGAGCTGAAATCTTAAGGGACTGATGCTGATAATTCATTTAGGCTAGTTCAGCAGTTGTTGGCCCAGTACTTACATTGGTGACCACTGCCAGGATGGCTATGCCCTGCATGATGGGCTGCCAGGCGCCGATGTCTTGTGCCTTCTGCGGGACCATGCGCCTGAACTGGGTTGTCAGCTTCCATGCATCCAACCGGATTTCCAACATGTTGTTAATAAGAGCCAGAAGAGGAGCCAGTGGGAAGGATGCCACAAACAGAGTGACAAAGCCAAACTGTATAACTGTCAAAGGGAGAGGTTGCATACATTGATGAGGCTTTCACTTACAGGAGATGAGCATATATGAGCACATATACTTTATACACTCCAACTGTGGGAGGGAGAGACAAGAGTAGCTGCATTCCTAGCAAATCTTATGTATGAGAAAGTAGGAGCATGATAGTACTTAAAAATCCTGTTAGGTGGAGGGACACAAAAATGCTACAAGTCACAACACAGCAAGAGGAACTATTCAGGGTATTTAAACGTCCATTTCTTCCTTATGTCTTCATCATGAAGACTTGGAAATCTAATGACTCTCTGTCTCAGAGCTGTGCTGGAAAGCCCAAACTAACAATCATGTTACTGGTGTCCAGGTGCTGCCACAAGTATGCTGGCAATGTTGTGACAGAATGGATGGTGGCAATAAATCGGAGATCTGCCAGCTCCTGAGAGAGCAAGGACAAGTACTGGTGACTGCAGGTTGTTGGCAGAGCAGTCTGAGACAGGGCTTGGATGTCCAACACCAGAACGTGGCAGTGGTCTGCCTTCGGATGCTCTTCTCAGGGAATGGGTTAAAGCAGCAGCAGTTTTCCTCCCTGCAGTCATGTGCTGGTTCCTAGTTATAAAATGGATTGAGGTGTAGCTGCTCAATAAAAGCTGCCAAATGATCTACAATGGTTCTTCAAAACTTGTCTTGGAAAGCATTCATGTTTCCTGTCTCTAGAAACTTCTTAAGCATTGCTTGTATTAAGATTTTTCTTAGAGCATGGTTGTATCCAGCAGTAATAGCAAATCCAACTCAACTGCCACTTACCCATTTCCAGATACTCATAAAACAGTCCGAGTTTTCCAATGGGCTGCAGGTGGTAGTCCTGTTCCCAACGTGGAACAACTTTTTCTGATCTAGCAGCTGCACAGTATCTTCCGATTAGATTCTTAACCCACCTATCAGCCAGGGAGAAAAAGACCACTAACATTGGTAAAATAACCTAAATGTTTTAGTAAATTGAAAAAAAAATACATTTGTGTTGTTGCAGCATTAAACAGTGGATTTAGTTATTCTGGAATTACTGAAAATTTCCTTCAAACATGAGTATAATCTGTTGCCTTGTCCTGAAAGCAGTTATTTACAACCATAAATAAGATGTAAAAGGGCAATATGTCAGAATCATAGTGATTTATACTTCTGTTGTACAGGTGAATGACCACATAAAATTCAAGGTAACAAAAAATCAGGTTAAATGGAGGCCTGTGGTTAGACAGATTAATTCCTTCCATTCACAAAATCAACAGAAACATAGAATGGTTGAGGTTGGAAAGCACCTCCAGAGGTCATTTGGCCCAACCCATCCTTGCTCAGACAGAGCCACCTAGACCTCAGTATCATGTCCAGATGTCTTTTCACTATCTCCAATGACTGAGACAAACTCCCAGGGCAGACTCTGCCAGTGTTTCGTCACCCTTACAGTAAAAAGTTGTTATTTATATTCAGAGGGAATCTCCTGTGTTTCAGTTTCTAGCCATCACCTCTAGTCATGTCACTGGGCACCTCTGAGATTATTCTTGTTCCCTCTTCTTTACTCTTGTCTTTCAGGTGTTTGTATACATTGATGAGATCCCACCTGAGTCACCTCTTTGCCAGACCGAACAGTCCCAGGTTTTTGGCTTCTCCTCATATGTGAGGTTTTCCAGTCCTGTAATAATCCTTATGGCTCTTTGCTGGACTTTCTTCAGTATGTCCATGTCTCTCTTGTACTGCGGGGCCCAGAACTGGGTACACTACTCCAGGTGTGGCTTCACCAGTGATGAGTAGAGGGGAAGGATTACCTCCCTCCATCAGCTGGCAACACTCCTCTTAATGCAGCCCAGGATACCACTAGCCTGCTTTGCCACAAGGGAGCATTGCTGGCTCATGTTGAACTTGGTGTCCACCAGGACTCTGAGGTCCTTTCCTGCAAGGCTGCTTTCCAGCTGGGTGGCCCCCAGCATATATTGGTGTATGGAGTTATTCCTCCCTGGGTGCAGGGCTTTTTACTTCCTGGTGTTGAATTCCATGAGGTTCCTGTCAGTTCACTTCTCCAGCCTTTCAAGTTCTCTCTGTGTGGTAGCACAACCCTCTGACTTACCCGTTTTGTGCCATCAGCGAACTTGCTGAGGGTGCACTCTCTCCTCTCATCCAGATGTTAAACAGGGCAGGACCCGGTACTGACTCCTGGGTTACATACACATCGAGTGACTGGCTTCCAACTAAGCTTCATGCTTCTGACCATCACCCTCTGGGCCTGCCCATTTGGCACGTTTTCAGTGCACCTCACTCTCTGCTCATCCAGCCCATACTTCAACAGCTTCTCTATGAGGCTTTATGGAATACAGTGTCAACAGTCCAAGGACCCTTCCCCAGGTAAAAGAAGATATTGAAAAGAAAGAGGGGTCTACAGGTCCGGCATATATGGAGCACTGAGGTCTGGAGGAACAGTATCTCAGCAGAGCACCCAAGCCTCAACCCTACACAGTATTTGCAACACACTTTGAAGTGGGGTCACTGCAGCCAAGAAGCACAGTTCATGGGTTTGGAAGCACCACAGTTAGAGGGAACACAGTGCCATGGGTTGGTGCTTATGGCACTCAGGAGAGCATGAGAAAACAGGGAGTTCCCTACTCTAAGCAACATAAGTGCCACATATCGGCATAAAAAAAAAAGAAAAAAGAAAAAAAGAAAAAACAAGTCCTGGGAGAAGGAACAGAGTCCTGGATAGTATCTTACACTAAATTAAAATGAGAGAATTGGTGGTTTAGCACTTTGCTTATTGTTTACATTAAAACTTGACCTTCCAGAAATCTCCCCCACTGACAGAGAACATACAGGTGCTATGAATGTCAAATACGATTATAAAGTTAATCAGTTAAATTAGTAATTTACACATGATTTTTAAAGCCCAATGTTTACTAACAAATCATTCCACTCAATATTAAGCAACAGCATGCAGTTTAATATTTTTAGAAGTTCTGTTGCCTCAGTTCTAAGAATCTAACCTGAAACCTGGAGACTGATTTGCAGAGGAAAGAAGCATTTCTGATTGCAACTAAAATCAATCAGAATGACAGAGACAGGAGCTCAGAGCTATCAGACTGAAAATACCTAAACTGTCTAAAAAGGCCTCAAAAGACTAGTCTGATTCTTATAGAATACAATAGCTACCTATCAAATTTACTGACCAAGTGCCTGAACACATCAAGTAAAAGCAGTACCTTTGAAATATGAAAAAAATAGATTATTTAATTGTCTGAACTTACGGAAGAAGCACTTCTTGAATATTGTTCCAGATTGCTTTACCTCCTACTATGATGGCAAGCTGAGTTGTGAGTTCGAGGAGACATCCACCTGGATCACACTGAAGGTTGAAAGACACATGAAAAGTTTTTGAAGTTGGGTAACCTTTTGGGCATGCATGAAGCATTTAAAATTATATATTCCTGTTTTCTTATTGTAACATTTCTTAAAGCAATGCAAGAAGACTATTTACACAAATCCTTCCAGTAACGTACTCAAACATCAATTCTAGGCCACATATGGTCATATGTGGCAGGTCGACAGGGGTTTAGTGAAAGAGTGGAATACCAGGTGAAGTTATGCAGCTTTGTACTGTGCTGTCACCAGCTGAGGGGGAATAGGAATGCTTCTACTGATGTTCTCCCCTTCCTCTCTGTGCTGATTCACAGGTTGTTGAACCATGTGTAAGTAAGCTTGTCTGGGTACAGGTAATAAATTTCTAAGCCCAGCTGGTCTCATGTCATATTCCTTTATGCCAGCGGTTACTAAGGAGGCAATTGGCTTGGGAGGCAGTCGCTTTTTGGATCCTCAGGTTAAATATGTACAACTATGTTACACACTCCTAACTGCAGCAGGATAACTAGACTCGTGGCTCCTGCTGTTTAAACACAAACACTATCACACATTCTTACCTCTTCATTGCGATACTTTCCTAGCCAATACACTGGATTTCCAGGATGACCTACAAATTTGCCCTTAAAGAAGGCTATGTAGAAACATGAAGAATAGTAGTTGACAAACTGGAACAAGAACATCTTTGTGGTTAGGCTGTTTTCATAATCAGTCTGTGTTCTTGGAAGCTCTGCAATTAAAAAAATTAAATTAAATTAAAAAATAGAAAACTTACAGGTAACTTACAAGCTGCTTTAGAGCCTCAGCTGGAAAAGTATGTGTATGCCATGTATTTCTTAATATGACTGAGAGCATATAAATTAGACTGTACATAATCCCCATGAATATTATAACTATTTCTAATTCTAAAATTATATGTGTTATAAAAAGGAACAAACTTATTCCCTGACAATGATGAAAAAGAAGAAGCAAAAATTCCAATAACTCAGAGAAAAAGAAACGCCCAAATCCAGCACACTGAGGGAAGATGCAAATGTAACACTTTGAACTGATGAAATAGTATCAAATTAAACTATATTAAAACACTACACTACTTCACATATTTAAAGTAAAATAGCTACCTTAATGTTGATGGGCTGGATATAAGGAATAATAACATTAGTGACTGTTTATCTATTTAATAACATAGGAGTGGTATCTAGCTTTGGAATAGTGACCTTATTTCATTTATTTGGAAGAAAATAGCTACTCTCCCTACAAACAAAAGCTAATGTAATTGAATGTGTTATGCGTTACTGATCTGTTTTCATAAAGCTTGGTTATTATAGTAATTTGCTTTGCTTTGTCTGTTTCACAAGCAAGAAACTGTAAACAATTTCTCTTTCATGCTGTCTACATAAGGAGTTTTCAGGCAAAGAGCAGAATATTCCTTTGCTATTGAGAAAACCTGTATTTGAAAATTTCTAGATGGCAGAGGTGTTCATTTATTGGAGCTCCCATTAAACACATATATGGTGTTTTTCTTGCTATTTTACCCACAGTTTCTATCTGAGGTACAGCAGTGCCATACCGAAGTCAGTAATTAGGATGGCCACTTTTTCATAGACAATGTTGAGAACCATAATGACTATAAAGCTGATGAGTGAAGCAGTCACTGAGGTGGCTGTCTGTGGAGTCAGGTACTTGCGGATCGTCTCCGTCCCCCTGATGCGCTCTGACAACGTTGAAGAAAACACCAGGAAAACCGAGAGTCTGTAGACAATGATTCCAATAACTGAAGCAATAATCAAAAGAATCTGCCAAGGAAATGCAAGAAAGATGTTAATGTTGCACCATTGGCTTTAAGAAAAAGTGAGTTTGAAACACGGTTTACAATAGGCAAAAGGAAACCAATTGTCTGCCTGTCATTCCATCGCAAGAATGATCAAGTAAGATAGAAGGCAATAAATATAGAATCCATAAAAGAACACTTATTTGCATGCAGCACACTCAATCTGCAGGAGAGAAAAGAGATGGTCTCTTTTATGACTAATAACAAGGCTCGTACCAATGCGAGCGAAGATAATGAAATGTGTAATCAAATCTTATGCCTTGACGCACGTGATGGAAGAAATCTCCCTCTTTTGACATCAGGCAATTGGCAGGATGGCAAATGTACTAGCAAATCTGCATTGAGTGTGATGTGGGCTGTACCTCCTCTTTCATATAATAACATTACAGACCACAGACCCCTTGAAGGAAAAGAGAAATTTTAAGCCAAGCCATGTAATCTGCAGGAGTTTTAATAATGATCTATGCACCCCATCTTGCTTGCCGTCTCCTCTTTTTCTGCTTCTCCTCCTACTTTTATGTCTTGCTAGTTCTCTAGCTATTATTCAGATTGAAGTCCCTAAATCTGTGAAATTTTTTTTCATTATCTCTGCAAACTGCCACGACCACACCTACCTCCTCCTACCCTACACAACATAAGAGTGCAGTAACACAGATGACAATACAAGTATCTTCCCTTCAACCTCAAGTCCTGCCTCTTTACATCCAGCAGCAAGCCAGTATTCTTTCCTCTGTGTTTCAGATGCATTAACAGTGAGGGTCTCCTGGGCTGCCAGCCACCCTGTCTCAATCTGTCTCCTGTCACCTAGGGGGAGGTCTTTTCCAGCTGCTGTTTGTGCTGCAGGCGAGGAGGACACACAGCAATGCTAAAACACTCAACTTTTCCAGGCAACCTCTCTGGGCATGCTCACCATGTTTTGTGGGTGACTGGACTGCTTTCAAGTTTTAGTTGTAATTAAAGCAGCAGTTCTGGAAGATTAGAGAGCGCCCAGCTTTGCTCTGTTAAGTGAAGCAAAAAACCTGAAAGAGGTCCAAGACTGTGAGACACGGTATTGAAGGAAACAGCTGGAACATGTAGTATAGAAACTGGCAGGGAAGAGAGCATATAAACCAGTCTTTCCCCTGCTCCCCCTCTTCCCCAAGAAGCAAAGACATTTGTCTTAAATTAATGAAGGAAAAATCAATGGACCATGTTTACAAGAGTAACTCACAAGCTACAGCTGCGGGATATTATGATACGTATTTTCTATTGACTGTAATGAACATTTGGTGACTTCAGCTACCTTATTAATGTCAGCCTTTATGGGGTTAGTTTATATATCAGATGGAAACCCAACTGAACCTGTTCCATTGTTACTTTTTGTTCGATTCAGGAAGATCTTTTTTAGACACTAGAGAAGTGAATTAATGAGGTGAAAGAATAAGTGGAGAACTTTACCCAGAAGAAAACTGCACTTGTGCAGAAAGTCATCCGTATGCACTTCCCACAGGCAGTGTATGGCACATGTTCTTCTTGCTGTTAAAAGATTTCAAAACAGATCAAGGATGAATCCAATCTTTTCTTTCGGTGTTTTTTTTTTCCTGTGTGCTCCAGTTAAACACTTTCTGATATTGAGGGCAGAAAAAAGGAAGGAAGTCCCTTGTTGTGCTTCTTTTGCTGCTTTGTTATCTTGGCAACTCACATTTATTCATTACTTCAAAAGTCTTGTCTGATTCAAGGTGTCATTTTTGGCTGCTCATTCAAAGACAAAAATGACTTCTATAGAGGCTGAGTGTCCTCAGCTCTTACTGACTTCACCTATGATAGGGTACATTGTCCTTTTCAATTGACCCATCTTTTATAGCTGATCATGGCATTCAAGGTCATTATCTTTCAAACCTAATTTTCTAAAATTAGCAGGCACTAGAATTTTCATACTGGATCTCTGTATTTCTCAATGTTTCTCTGTTTTTCAAAACAGGAACAATGGAATGGATTTCCCTAGGAAAATGCCTACCTCAAGATAGTGGTGTGAAAATTCACCGAGTCTTTATGGGATCTCTGAGGATCAAAATCATTATGTTTCAGCATATTCTGCACTATTTGAACTGTTTGAAAGGAACATTCTAGCTATGACTTAATATACTAAAGGTGGGATAGGTTTATAAGCGTTTAAACAGAACCAATTGCTTTTCTTTCTTTTTTTTTTTTTTTTCGTGTTACAAGACATAAAAAAGAAGATCTATATAGAATAGTTTCAACTACAGCAATGAATTTTGAAACTTTTCAAGTTCCCTCTAATAAACATTAGTATAATGTGGATGGACTGTGAGAGGAATGCAAATGACCAGATAAATGCCAGAGTAATATATTGACAGAGAATAATAAATAGTGAAGATGAGCTGAAGTGAGCTACAGATGCTAAAGCTTCTAAAAATGTGTAATAGAGATATAAACTAACATCCTCATAAATCTGAATCCTTTTTCATTGAAATGGGGATTATCCCTGACCCTATGAATTTGCTGTTATTAATCATAATTGTATCCACATGTACTTAGCAACAATGCCTATTTATACATGTTTCAAACAGAAACATGTTTGGTTAAAAAAAAAACAGTCTTGGCATAATAAATAATGTAACATTTTTCCCTCTGTTTCACCCTTTTTTTCCTGATGCATTCTTAGGCAAGGATAGCAAATGCTCTGTAATCTTTGCCTCTGGCAGCAGCACTGAATAATTTCTTCTGGGTTACTTAGTCTCCTAAGCTGGGGCTGATGCCTACTTCTGTTTATTTATGACACAGAGGCATCATCAGTGCAAGCTCCTCAAGCAGGCAGCTACTTTAAGGTGCCTACCATTACATATAAATTCCCTCCCACACGACTGCACTTTTTAAGTTCACTATTTCCAGACCATCTTATCATCTCTCGTCAAAACAACGCTGATTTCTGCATCTCCAGTTCAGATTCACCATTCTCATAGTGTCCTCTAACAACATGTCTACTGCAGTAGCCATCACAAGTTATTAAATATTCCTTACCTGTGTGATTTCATTCATTACTACATGAGTGCACTGAGCTTCATATTCTGGGCGAACTTGTTCTTCTTGCTCTAAGTACTCAACTGTGTCCCATTCATACTCCAGCTCAGCCTGCCGTCGCTTCCAAAACTCCAAAAACAAAGTAACTATCCAGAAGATAGACCAAATGAGAAATACCCCGTTAGTATTGGACACTGCTTGACACCCCCACGTCCCCACCTCCATGTGGCCCAGTTTTCCATACAGCTTTACACAGACATAGAATAAATCCCTTACTTCCTAGTGCAACCATAAAAATAACTAGATCTACTCTTTTATATTTTAATAAGAGAAACCTGAGGTAAATGGTGTTGTAAGTACATTCTAAAGAATACAGATACATTTATTTGCTTTCTGCCTAAGGCTTGAATATAAGCACTTTGGATTTCACATTACAGACCGCTTTTGAAAAAGTTTATAATGGGCTGTGTAAGAAAGCAAGTTGGTTGGAAAACGCTGCAGAGTACAGGACTTCCAGAAAAGAAAAACTCAACAGGCCAGAAATTGCCACAGGGAAAAACTGGTGTTTACTCAGTCTGCAGTTTTTGTGTGGACAAATTATCAGCTTGCAGGCTACAAGAATCAATGATGGTTCAGGTAAAGTAACTGAAACACAGCCATTATTCCTCCTCTGCTAGCATGAATCTGAAGGATCTGCAGCTCTTTTTGCATGTCCTGAAGCTTAGAAACTCTCTGGGCAGTGTCAGCAATTTCCCTGGACTGTCCTTCTGTCACGGGAAGCACTGAAGGACCAGGTACACAGAAGTGGTACTGGTAAAACATCAGTCCAGCCAAACTCATTACCTTGGCCTGAAATACGATGCAGGTAGATCTGGCAGCAGAGGCAATGACAGGCCCAGCTGAGAGGGCACGGAAGAGTGCTAGTTCCATCTCACACTGGTAATTTGTAGTGTTCCCTTTTGAATGTCCCTCAACACAGCCATTCAGTATGGTGCAGGCATTCTGCCTCCTGGGCTGCGTCAGCAAGGACTGAAAAGAAATTACTCAGTTGGAGAAAATTTCTTTAACTGATCTTGTTCAGGGAGAGGATCCAGTGATAGCAGCAAGTGAAGTGGAAGCTGCTTCTCCAGGAGCTTTGCCAATCTAGTCAAGCCATCACAAGAGAAATGGCGGAAGTGTTGGTCCAGAGCATTAATGCATTGAGGGCTAAATCCTGAGGCCAAATTCCCTGGTGTTGTATGGCACTTTGAGATCTTTGAAGGGAACACACTTTAAAAATTTATGTAATTATTAAAAGCATAGTGCTGATAATGATGTAATGATATAACTAAAAATCTAATATTAGTTTGTTTTGGACAAAGAGATCTACAAAAGTACTAGAACAAGATGAAAATTACAGCTGGAATTGCACCAGGACCAAAGGTCATTTGGATTCAGTACAATTTTGACAGAATTTCTGTAATACAATTGATTTCTTTATACAGTGGACTTATGAAAATAATACTAACAGACCTTCCAGTCATCAATATAACCATGCAGCTCAACTTTGTAATTATTACTTTTGGAACCATTCTTCAAACCAGGAAACACAATTTTAATTAAAAAGCAAGCTGCAAATAAATTAAATATTCAGATGACAGGAAAAGGCTACATTAGTATCAAACTTCTAATTTTATTTTATTTAGAGACTTTCCT
>NW_009970718.1:3631309-3685160 GCF_000747805.2 Chaetura pelagica | reverse complement strand
GATATTTTGATTTGAGCGTATATTTTGAAAGAAATATTATTTTAGAAATGGTATGTTTTGTCTTATAGTTCTTTAAAGCAGTAGTCATTATAGGAAAATAAAAATACAATGTGTTTTACAAAGAAAGCAAATTATGTATTCTTGTCAGCCTACATATGAATTCAAAATGTTAAATGAGTTATTTTCTCTGTATATAGAGGACCCTATATATAGACCTATCATATAGCTTATTTTGCTAATCTCTGGATAAAAGCAATAAAAGCTGGTTAACAGAGTTGCCAGTATGAAAAAAAACAAAATAATTTCTGGAAAAATAAATCCTGCCTAATCCCTTGAATACAGCATCAAGTTGTTTCACACATGGAAAACACCCTGGTTTCAGATATATTTTCTCTACTGAAAATATAAATCAACTGCTTGTAGCTACTATGCTTTTTCCAATCAGTTTCTTAAATAGAGTCAGGAAGAAAAAAATTCTGGGAAATGCAATAAATTACTATTTTTCAGCTGCCTTGTGCAGTCACAGAGTTGTTAATAGGCACAGGCAGCTCCAAAACTCTCTGGGAAAAACCCAGCTCCTCTGCCAGATATACTTAAGCATGTGGTTGGTTCCTGCTGGATGAGCACGAGGCATCTCCAACCACTTCTCTTGGATTTTTCTTCAAGTCAAATGAAACAAAACAGACACTGAGGACCAACTTTTAGGTTCTACAATTTTTTTGTTTTCTTGTGATGCTAAAAAAAGTATTTCAGTGAATGTATGTCTTCTATGAAACTACCTAGTGGTGAATTTCTGAGTGCTAGAAAATGAAGTAGGTGCAAATTTATCCGTGCTTTCTTGGCTGATGCTGGAGGCTTGGCCAAAATTAGATGACAAACCACAGTTGTTGAGATTAACTTACTCCATATTCCCATAAATACTGCAAACACCAGTGTTCCAAAGCTATCAAATATACAGAGTTTCTGGAAAAAAAAATAAAGAAAAAAAAAGGCTTGAAATTTAAGCAACCATTTTTTCTCCCACATTGACCCAGAACAGAAGCTGCTTACTGAACATGCTGATTTTTAGCTTTAATGTAGCTTAATAAACAACCTTTATTGGTAGTGTTTCCTTGGTGTCTGTCAATGTACAACACTCTCCAGTAAAATAGGGAAATAAATGCAAAGCCCAGAATTAAAAATATAAGCCAAATATGGAGCAAGAGGAAAGTAAAATGATGCACTACCAAACATCCTTCCATCTGTTGCATAGGAAGAGGAAAACCAGTGCTTTTGGCCTGGGAAGTCAGTACACAGTTATGTATTTTTAATACAGCCACAAAAAGGCAATGGACACATCTGGTTCTCATGAGCAGGATGACAACAAATCAAGCTAGTAAGCAGAACCACATTCTCATGAGATACCTCTGTGGTCACAATTTCCCTTTCCTTTCCATCATAACCTTTTACCTCTGTTCTCATTTCACCCTGTCACTGTGCTGAAGGAATATATTAAAGCTGGGCAAAATACTTTTTGATGAATAGGTGAAAAATTGCAGTTCTGGGAGTGACTGAATCCATAGAATAGAATGACAAAAGGCTAACATTAGTGAGACAAGTTGATGGAGACAGACAGGTCCCCCTAGTTAGGAACCTGGAGCAAGAGTTTGGCTGTGTCATAACTAACAGGACACTGCTGTGACACAGCTTCTCTCATGGACCACATTAGCCTCTGCATGCAACCATCTCCTCCCTGACAACATGGGTCAAATTCAAGGTATGAATCCAGATAACTTCTTTGGGGATGGAAGGGGAAGAATTCAGAAATGTCAAAACATACTTTAAACATTTTCTTAGCAAAACTGCTTCAGAGCTACTGGATGAGGATTTTAGTAACTGAACATGGGTTTTCTTTCTTTCTTTCTTTTTTTTTTTATTTTATTTATTTTTTTTTTCCCCCAAAAGGAACAAGTAACTTAAAATGAAACCAAATTTAGGTTTTTTAAAATTTTTTACTAAAACTCCCCGATATTCCTAAATCAAATATTCAGGGGCTATGTGAAAATAAAACAAACCAACATCAATTTTTTTTCATCTCCAATTAAAGTGGAGGAATTATTTTTCTTTCTACTTTTCAAAATTCAGTCACTGTACCAAAAGGCACAACTAGTTTCACAGTTCAACAATTCTGCAGGAAACTGGCGGAGGAACAACAGTTTTTTCTACGTAGTGCTAGAGAAAGTGCAACTCAAGTTCAATAGCAGGTCTCTAAAGTGTAAATGTAGTTACCTTGGATGATTCACAAGTGATGGTGAGGTTCCAGTAGGTACATACTTTATCACACTGAGGGCACATTATGATATTACCTCCTATGTTGGGATCACATACTTCTTGGCTAAAAACAAAACTAGTCAGTCACCCACCAAAACTGAATTCTTTAGTTCTTTTTCACGCATGAGGACAGGGCAATAATCTCAAGGGAAATGAGAAATAACATAACAGTGATATGCTCTCAAGAATTCCTGCCCCCGTTTTCCCTGTCCCCCCCCGCCCACTCCCCGCCCAGCAACATCTTCTCATTTCCATTCTTGGTCCTCATCTCAATGGCACGAGGGGAAAATAATTTCCACCCCTTGTAGCTGGTGGTAATTCTCAAAACTGCTTGCATTAAAAATAAAACAATTCTTCAATGATCTCATGTGCTTCAGTGGGAAACCCACGCTTGGGAGGGAGATGAACTACCTAACTAAGGAATAATACTGGCATAAGACTAGATAGGTATAAAATTTTCACAGGAATGGAGCTCTTGAACAGCCCTTCAGTATGTTTTGGAAAGATGAACACCCTTTCTGAAGGGGATATACAGTGTGATGGCCTGCAGAGGACTTGGCACAATGAGCCAGGAAAAAACACCTGGGTCTTTGTGCCATGGTTGAATTTTGCCATGTTCTGAGAAGGAATCTGTGTCAAATTCTGCCTCTCCTCCCAGCATCTCCTGGGCAGCTGAAGCCCCTTGTGCTGTTGCTCTTCTTTTGGTCTTCTCTCAAAGTGGAGGAAAGAAATTTCGGAGGGTTTTATCAAGTTTTTGATATCTCCTTTAAGGATGACCACAGTGAAAAGGATGTGTTAAGGCACTTTGTCTGTCAGCACTTCTGACTTTCACTATTTTCCATGCATTTCTACACAAGGTGTGGTGAACCTAGTGCAAAACATAAATAAAATGACAAAATAACAAACTCTTGGATATCTATCACTGTGATGGCCCATGGACATCCATTACTCTTCTAGCTCATGCTTTATGTCTTTACCTTCAAATCCACCACCGCTGCTGTTCTCAAAACCTTTCGTTTTGTCTCTTCTATTATGCAGTGTCTTGCAAACCCTACACAGTCCCCCTCTGTAGGGGACTGATCAAAATTGCATGTAATATTAAAATAGGCCCGATCAGGTACCTCCATGTGCAGTTGTCCTTTGTCAGGCATCCATACAGAAAACAGCCAACTCCTACAACTGCAGCTATGATCAGCATATTAGTGTAAAAGCCCAGCCAAGCAAAGTAGATTCCAATTTTCTCTCCATAGTATTTCCTGTGAAGGGGAAAGGTGGTTGGTTTTGTTTTTGGTTTTGTGTGTGTGTGTGGTTTTTTTTGTTTTGTTTTTTATGAAATGCAAGTAAATTCACTTTTTTTTTTTTTCAAACATCTCATAATTCAAATGTTTTGTGCCAACTCGTGTTGTCATATTCCTCTGGTTTGAACTTTGGGATTGCAATAGTATACAGGTGGGTATTTCTATCACCAGTTTTATGCTTTTATAAGAGGATAGGAAGGGGGAGAGAAAAAAAGGGGAAAAGAGAGAAAGATCATACCTTGCAAAGAAAATTTTTAAGTGGTTGCCTTTTCATGAATTGGTTTATCATGAAACATCACTCAAAAAATGTTTTCATGCATGAAATGATACGGGATTATGTACCTGCCCTGAGTACCATGCTGGGCCTCTGCCATCCCCCAAACCAGACCTGTTATGTAAATTCCCAGTTCCCTTCATGTTAGTCCAGCCCCAATCACACCAACCTGATGAAATCCAGGGGTTGCAGTTTGAAAATATTTTTAGGATGAGCCCATTCTCTGTAGAGAAGATACCGTTCACTTGGGCAGTTCGGATCGGTTGACAGGTGCCTGAAACTAGACTGCAAAATAGAAGGAGCATGAGGAAAAGATACCATTAATCTAATCAGCACAGACCAGCTCTCATCTCCCCAGTTGCCCTGTCATGAAGCCCAGAGACAGGAAAAGCCTTTTTGCCCAGTCTCACTGCAAGCCAGGAAACAGAGCAGGAAGGCAGCTCTGGGAGTGTACCAGGATCCAGGGTAGAATGTTGTCAGGAAGGCACTGGATGCTAAAGCCAACGCCTTATGTACGTGACCTGAAAGTAACAGACACTCATCATGAACTTACATCTAAGACCATGTCAGCCTTTTGGCACTTAGGAATAGAAAACAGAAAAGTATCCATTCTAACTAGAGATAATAACTTAATTAAAATGGATTTTAAGTAGCTTTTACATGCTAACGTGCTTTGTTTCAAAATAATACTGAACTGGAATGAAGGCTGGAAAGTCTGAGAGACAAATACAGGGCTTCTAGTCTCTGTTTTAAATTTAAAAGAGTTCATATGGAGATAATACTTGTGGTTTTTATTGGGTTATTTGAAAACCTCTATCAATAAAGCCTATTGTATTCAAGGGATTTTTCCATTCTATAACTGTGGTACAAGAAGACAAGTGACATTTTTTAGAAATCTATAGGCTACTTTTGATTTTCAGAGTAGTTGTGAGATATAATTTTAATTGTATGAAAACGCAGTCATTAATTACTAGGCATACTGAGTCCAAATTCCCCATAGAAAGAGCTTACAAGGCAGGTTTTGAATATTTAAAAGGAAACTTGAAAAATGCATAGTCACGAATTATATTAATTCTGCCCTGTAAAGCTTTGGGTTACTTACAAGAATCATGATTTGTCTTGATTCTGCCTTAAAGATTTCTCTGAAATCCTTGGAGACCTCCTGAATATGTTTAAGCAGTGCCCAAACAACTGAAGCAGTTACCATTTCTGACCTCTCATGCTCTCAGTGTCTTCTCAACAGACCACACCTTGGACACAGAATGGTGGCTTGGATGGGGAGGAGGTGTGGGGGCATGGGTGTATATTAGATATAATGCAGAAAATCAGCCCCCAATCTTTGCTTTATTGTACCCCATTTGCAGCCTCACACTGAGTTCTTCCATACTCAAATACTCAGAAATCTTTTTTTTCCTCCTTCATATTCATTTTCTGTGATTTTGATAGCCTTTGTGTGCAAAAAACATTTCAGTATAACTTGCTACTTTAAATCACATATTTTAAAAATATTCAGAAATGTAGCCACAAAAGCTGGATTTCTTATTACTGCAAGATGAAATTCAATCCAGTTAAACTTTTTTACACATCATTCTGACATCATCTCTGAGGTGCTGGACTGGCCAGACAGAAAATTCCTGCAGAAACGTGAGTTTTCCTGCACGCACGTCACAATGTTTGGGAACTGTGAGAATGCTTCTCACTGTGTGACACTGTCACACAACTTCAGATGAGATTTGTATTCCACATCTTTATTAAAAAAGTTCATCTTTAAGATGGATTTTAATACTGAAAAATTGAATACTAAAAAAATGGGACAATGTTAAAATTAGTTTAGAACTGATGATACAATCTGTCATGGGAACCATCACTCATGCCTAGCATTTCACTGAACTACATCTCCCAGAGAATACAAGGTTAACATCTCCTAAACTAAATAGATTGTTTTTCAGTTACAGAGCTACATTTTTAACCAAAAGTGCTTTAGAAGAAAATCTATCTAGTCAAACTGTCATATTCTACTATGTGGATATAATAAGCAGTCAAGGAGCAAAGGTGATCAATATTGTTTGTATTTTTTATACAAACTTCACAGATATAGTTCAGACTCTATTTTGAAATACATTTTAGCTGTAAGCACTGGACTTACATCATGAAGGGGAAAGGCTGCTTTGTAGATTCCAGCATCCAGTAATTTGTTAATGCCAAACTTTTTCACATTGTTTTTGGTTGCATATTCCACACGGGACAAGATAAAATGAACCTGAAATTGATAAAATATTTTTGTGTCTCTTGCAACCTGAAAGTAAACATACACAGCTATACTTGTTTCAGCATATCCTTCAGTTAGGAAAGGGTAAGCAGTGCAGGCAAAACTGATTGCACAGGATATATGAACTATTCAAGTCTCCCCTTTAAATTCAGGTGGAACAGAAATGGGACAAATATAAGGAATGCTCTCTTTCTGGATTGTCCAGACAATTTAATAAATGACACAGGACTATTGCATCCCCTGTACTTCTACTTTTTTCAGGATGCTTTCATGTAACTTCACTGACCTGATTACAGGATTTTTTTCTTTGTAAGATTAAATACCAGAAACACTCCATGGACTTACAATTCGGCTTCTAGTTGCAGGATTGAAAAATGTGTCTTTGTCTTGAATATAAAAGTTGGACAAATGTTCCTTTTGAAAAGGGGCAGTGAAAAACTCTTGCTCAGGTTTGATGATGTTTTCATCCACTCTGAAGAGTCTGCTAAACCAGTTGAAAGCTGAGTCTTGAGTCTTCAGGTCATTGGGTTGCAGAGGCAATTTGATGTGCATCACCTCAGCATACGTGCACAGCACCTCCCAAGGGGCATGCACCTTCACAAAAACAAGTTTTTCATCCAAAACCTAAAATGACAGAATATTGAAAATACGTTTGTGAGAAAAGGAAAGCGAAGGATTTTTCATAATGCTTCTTGAACTATCCAGAATTTCCTTTCTCTTTACAGCTCACAGAGGACCTATTCAAAGTTGTATCCTTTGTCCATCTTACTCAAGGTATCATTAGCTTTGTAAAGACACTGACGTGAGGTGGAAATACTTGGGCTTATAAAGGCATGTAAAGGTATATATAAAAAGACGGCTAAATATTCCTTTAATGCTTAATGTTTACATCTCTGCAAAGTATTTTACAAAGCAATTTAAGCTAAATGATGCTTCTCCCATATGGGTTAATTAGGAGTGTTTGTACATGTAGCCTGGCAGGACAGCTGTGGCTTTGGAGCTGCCAGTGACTCCCCAGCAGTTCCAGCACACATCCAGGGTGATGTGACCTGATGGAAGCGGGCCAGGCACCCATGGGAATTCCTAGGCAACATTAATTCCTAGCTTCATACTGAGAATGGGGAGTGGGAAAGAAGTATCAGCCAAGACTACCGAGAAAGACAGCATGAGGTGCATTTGCTCCCAATCTCACACCCAAACTAGCACCAGTATGCAGCAGGAGCCCTGACAGCCACTCTTGTCTCCTGAATACACGTTGCCTGTGGGCCTTCTGCTCGTGCCCTCCATTAGTGAGTCTCAGTCATACAAAATGACATTATGCATCTTGGTTAGATATCTGATCCAGTCTAGAGATACTTCCGGTTTCAAAAGTTTTTCAGTCAAGATTGCAGCAGAATTACTGAAAACTGCAAAATAAGTATAGCTCCAGATCTATCTCAGACTTCCAGCAAGCAGTTTACTTGTGGATGTGAAGAGTCAGACTGCATCTTTGAACACGTAGCAGGAGCTCTTACTGCAGAAATCAAATAAATACCCTGATGTCATGGATTCTGTGTCTAGTTTGGAAGGAAGGGGCAAAATGACCTTTTCTGGAGCCCGTTATAGACTGCTGGGTGACAATAATTTTAGACTTCAGTGATTGTCCTCTATGGAGAGACATGGATGGAGCACTGCAGCCCTGCAGGGCAGGCAAGAAAGAGCTCCAAGAGACAGCAGCTCCAGCAGCTGCTGTGCATTATCACAGTGCTCACAAACTGCCCACAGGCAACTTTGCAGCCCAAAATACACAAAGCACAATAGTTACAACTGTTTGCACTGAGCTAGACCCTGCGAGGAGCAGGGTCACATGCAGGAGCCCTGTGCTGCTCTCCTGGCAGGGGTCACCCACTGGCTTCCCACACATCCTACACAGCCAGAGTAGGGGGAGAACCTCTCTTTAGAGCATAGCAGA
The DNA here is from genome assembly GCF_000747805.2 of Chaetura pelagica. Classification (NCBI taxonomy): domain Eukaryota; kingdom Metazoa; phylum Chordata; class Aves; order Apodiformes; family Apodidae; genus Chaetura; species Chaetura pelagica. The sequence goes on along the minus strand of NW_009970718.1, from coordinate 3,677,058 downwards.
AATTTTTATCTTCCAAGTGCTAAGCAAACATAACCTGTTTAATCTCCCCGCCACCCACCTTCTACTTTGCAGAGGAAGGAACAGACACAAAGTTTAAAAGATTTTGCATCAGATCACAGAGACTCTACTGAGGGAAAAAAGGTGGTCCTTTTTCTCCCGAGAGGAAGGTTACAGTAAATTTATATACCCAGTTTCATTATTCCCTTTTAGGGGCAGCTTTTCTGTCAGACACAGCTCATCACACAGAGAAGAGCACTCACCGATCTTGTTGCTTCAAGTTGCAAGCCATTGTTTATCAGGTTTGATTCGTATACTTGTCTCTTCCTCTGTTAAAAGGTATCAAACATTGTAAAACAGCTCTTCCAAATTTCACAAATATGTAGGCACAGAAGAATGGAATTGCCTCCCAGATTGAAGAATCATTAGGTCGTTTCTCTATAGCCCACTTTCACAGCTACTGTGGTGACTGGTACAGTCTTACCTACTAATCCAGGGTGGGATTTTTGGTCTAATAAGCAATATTGCCCTCAAATGCAATAGTGGAGAATTCACTCTCTTAGTTTCTCGTACATTACAGAGGTACAAATATGCCTCATATTTTTGAGAGCAACTACCCCTGAAACTTGTGATCTCCTTCACTAATTGAACTACTGGTGGCAGCCTGATGCCCCCCCATTAATCTGCCGTTAGAAAGTCTTCCTCTCAAGGGCTTTCCATCCCATTTTTCTTCCAGCAACTTGCAACTTTATTCTTGTTTCACAGTAATCATATGAGTTTATACAGTGGTTTAGAATGTAGCAACCCACTACATTTTAATCCATGGATAAACATCCTCAAAGGAAGCAGCTGAGAGCTATAGCACTTGGAGAGCCAGTGGTGTTATTATAGGAGCATTCATTGTCCCCAGAAGGACATGACAAGTTTTCCTCAGTAAAGATTAAATTCATGGATCATTTTAATTTCACTTCATACTACCAGCACTTGTCAGGCAGTGCATGACAAAAAATCTGAAATGTCTTTGCAATCTTCAATTTGCTTCTCCACATACATGACCTTCCCCCCAAAACACACAGAGACAAGCAGTCCCTCTCCTCTCAAAACAAGAAATACTGAATTACATAAGGGATTTCTAAGAAATTTCTAAACTTTATGTGAAGCAATCCAGTTTAAAAGCTATCTGCATCAACTGGAGAGTTCCCCCATGAACTGTTTTTTTATGTAAGTGAAGGCTGGGCAGGTCTCGGACTACAGAGTGCATGTCAAAATAGCAGCGTGGGCAAGAGGGAGCACCTGGAGGCAGCTGGACCTGGGGGTGGGGGGACACTTCTGTGAACAATTTGTCAGAAAGAGATTACATTAATACACTGGGGAACAATGGCTTTATTCCTGAACCGGGCTAGGCGAGGCATGCAGCAAGGTTCTCAAGAGTGACTTGATGATATTACTTTCCTACTCCCAGATTGCTTTCATGCCACTGGCCATTTTTTTGGCTGTTTATATGCCATTTTTGCCTACCAAGCTGGAACACCTGAGTTTTTAAAAGAGCTAATATCTTCAGGAATTCTACAGGAGCAAATCAGTTGTACCTCCACATAAGTTTCATCCAGTTCCTTAATGTTTATGGACTGTTCTAAGTCCCCAAAGCAAAAAAACCCCAGAGTTTTCCAAAACTCTGGTAAGTCTTGGAATTAATAATTGTAAAACTGAATAATATAAACAACCCACCCCATTTATATTTGTTAGTGCTCAACTGCAGCACCTGTTTGTGGCAATGGTCATGCTGGACTAATTTCATATTTTGTTAAAAGGTATTTCTTTTATCTGTTTCAGGTTTTCTGCCTTTTTATTCCAGAGAATACCTAATTTTCTGCTTAAAGAGAAGAAAAGCCAAATCCTTCAATGTTTTCTTCTTTTGTTAATATTTATTACATTTCTGCTTTTCACATATTCCTCTCTTTTCTCAGGATAAAACCACAATCCCAATAAAAAAATCCGCAAGGACTCTTTGTGGTCTCTCCATGTCACATTAATCCACTTGTTTATTTGTGACAGTATAATGTTCTTTATATTTTTCATTGTATACATAACATTTTGTGTGTATATATTATATGCACTCATATAATACAATATATTGTATGTATCTAATACATTCTAATATCAAGAATGTTGATGGTAGCTGTACCTTGATGAGGACGCTTCATACAGCTGTCTCTTGTGACATCTGAGTCTCCTCCTTGTACAAACAGCACTAATTCAGAATCTCAAATGTCAAAGATATTTTTCCTTGCATTTTTCACAATTTCATAGGTAATAGTGCTTACCAGTCTCCTTCAAAGCTAAAGGCTCACAGTTATCTTGGTTTCTGAGTAAACGGCAGAACGATTTCCTCTGCAATTTGTGTTGCATCATAACTCAATCCTCTCACCAGATCAAGAATATATGTAGCACACAAGACAGGATTTGTTTCTTCCTCCACTATGAACTTCTGCCTTTTCATCCTACCTCTTTGCTTCTTTCATGTTCACGTGTTCTTTGTAAGGTGAATAATACTGAATCATTACAATATTTCAACTAGATTTCTGCTTTTTTTTCAGCAAATAAAAAAGGCATGGGGCTACCTAACTGCTTAATTTCTTCCTAAGTAGCACAAAGAAGGATGCAGGGCAATTCTCATTTGTAGGAGTCTAATACTTTTTTTTTTTTTGTTTAATCTTACAACTCAGCTTGCTTTAATGATTTATTATGGCAAGGAGTTCCTCAAATTAATTTTGCCCTCAAAATCTAAGAGGAATGTTGACAATATTAAGGTTTCTAATAATGCATTAATGCAAGTAGTGAGAAACAACCCCCTGGGAGTCTTCACTAATTAGGAGCTTTGCTATTTTATAGAAATGATTGAATTACACATATTATAATCTATGGAGGAGCCAGGCTTTTACCCGAAGGAGTCTGTGGTGGTTTTGCATTGGCTGGGGAATACAGCATAAAGATATGATAGCTTATTAGGCTGGAAGGTGGAGACAGCCCAAAGTTTATTTTAGTATCTGGCATTTTGCTCAGCTACCTGCAAGGTTAAGTTGTAATAATAATGTAACCATGGTAATGCTGCTGATCTAAGCCTGCCATAGATTTTGAGGACTGAATAGCTAGCCAATAGACTAGGACACTTTAGGATGCATAATCACATACAATCTTAAGAAAGCAAAAGCACATTGGAAGTAAATGCCAGGTATTAGAGGCATGTGGAAGGTTAGCTGTTGGGAGCCGCTTTTTCACCATAATGCTTTCAATGTCTGGTGATTGTTGAACTGAGCAGACGAACAAGATTATGGGTCTGAAAATTTGTAGCAGACCACTAGCAGGTTTGTTTTTTTTTTCCTCTGTGTTTTGTAAATGGTAGGGAGCACTTGCTTTGATTGCAGTGACAGAAGGACACCAACTCATACCTTTGTTTAGTTTCTTTTGTGTAAAGAGAAAGGTTCCCCATAACAATATCCATGTGGCTTCAGGGAAAAAAACCCTGACAGGCAACAGATAAATCACAGTCAATTAGAGAAATAACATGGGGCCCAAAGCTACCCACATGGAAATCAGCTAAAGAGAGTGGAGAGGATCACTGTATCAATATTCGCTGCCAACTCTCCCAGTTTCTTTGATGGTATTTGGAAGCCCTTCTGAAAGTCCCAGCTGTCAGCATCAGGAAATTAATTGATTGAGAGGCTCTGCTTCTGTAAGCTTCTTTCCCTTGTGTTTGAAGATAATAATAAAAATGTGAAGCAGAATATGATAGAAAGGCTGACACAAAAAAACCTGAAACCCCAAGAACTCCAAATACTTATTTTCTGAGATACTCTCTGATCTTAAGCCAGCCTTGTGATATTCTGAAACCTGATTCATGACCACACAGAACTGGCAATACTGCAGCCTAACCCTGATCTCAATAGTGGTTCCTAGTCACCCTGTTTGGAAAGACCCAATTCTGGTCCTATGAATGTATGCAGTAACTTTAGAGTAACACCTTCCTTCCATTTGTCTTCCCATCCTTCTGTCATCCTTCCTTGCATCCACTACACAAAGAAGTAAAATTTGGGTTTGTGGTTGCCTCAGAAGAGATTTTCTTTCAGTGAGTTCCTGCTTCAAAACCAATGCATCCAGCAGGGAGCAGGGCAGGTCTGGTTGTCCTCCCAGTTCCAAAGGTCCCTTTCATCCCTGTTATCAGAATTACTGGGTAGGTCTGCTGGGCACACCACCAGCCATCCTTTACTGCCTCTAATCACTGCAAGAAATGGCATTGAGGCACCCCTCTTCCTGTGAACCCAAGAACTGTTCTGTCTCTGCAGGTGTGACACACGCTAAACAATTAGTTTTTTAGGTTATCCAAGTTTTTGTTTGTCAGCTACCTAAACTAAACAGGTCTAGAGGCTGGAACTCTTCCCCGTTTGCTTCTGAAGACAAATTTGTCTAGCCCCACTGAAGTTCTCTGTAAGACCATACTTTAAAAAAAAAAGTTGAGTGTAATATTGTCTTTAAATTATAGTTTTCATTTAATTTGGAAAAAAAACCCCATAACAAACAACAACCCCAAACCTGTCTATTTCTTTGAAGCACATATTACTGTATGGCTGGAAATGAAGGCTTGGCCCACATTAACTACTTAAATTACTGACAGTCTTTCTGTTTATTTCTGTTGGGGGGAGCAGATGGACTAGAATGACATTCTGCATTGATCTAATTTAATTTGGTTTGCTGGTGCTGACCCTTCAACTTTCAACAAAGAGCTCCTTGAGGATTCCAACAGATAAAACTGGCATTTTAGAGCATTCCTGTAAAGACTGGTGATAGTTAATTCTATTCTGATAGTAACCTATCCTGACAAACAGGGTACATAAATTGTAGGTTTAAAAAACATGCTTTGGGCAGGAATTTCAATTGCTTGCAAGGTCCAGTTTCTGGAATGTGCTACTGTCAGTTTGACTTTTGCTAGTGCTTGCAAAATTGGTTGTATACCAATTTAAAAATGTTTGGAGTTCAAAGTGAGTTGCACACATGAATCTTATTTGCTAACTTCTGAATCTGCAAATTATGTCAGAAAACTTCCATGAGGGTGTCATTTCAGTAGTTTGACTTTGTCTCCTTTAAACCTGATTTTGGAAATACATGAAAATGAGGGAAGCACAGCAACACTGTGCATCTTCAAGTGCTTCAGGACCCATGTATTTGCTCCTTCTATCCAAATCAACCCCATGTTTTTAGTTATTTCCTTCTTTTCTGAGTTGTTTTCCCAAGAATACTGCTAATTAATATAATTTAATGGTGGGCCATTTCCTCAGTTACACTCATGCAATTCTTTTGAAAAAGGGCAGAATGGCATTCAAATAAAATATAATAATGGTCCCAGGATCTGATTCTTCACTTGCTCCAAAAGAATAAGTGGATTTGTACTCCATTTCTCTGAATCCAGTAAACTGGTTAGCTAGGTTAATGTCTGATTTTCAAATCCTTTCCACTAAATTCTATATGAGTTTTGGGGACTCCTCCACTCTCAGTAACGTACAAAACCACTCAGTGCAGCACCCAAAACTTTCAGCTTCAGAGATGTAGTTCTGTAAATGTTCACTAACAAGTTAAATTCTGCCCTGACTTCCACATCATGCAGCCAGGTGGGGTATAGTACACATCAGACTGAATTTGTCCTAGTGACTACACTCCTGGTCCTTACATTTCACAGACTTGTATCGTTGCCCATGGGCAGTGGAGACCTTGCTGCTGACCAAAGTGCGGTGAGGATTTCACCCAGTGAGAAGAGACTTCACTGGATCTGCTATTCTTGAATGAGCTGAAGTTTTCAGATTCTGTGAACAATAAACCTCCAGATAATAGCTCTATAAAAATGTCAGGAGAGTAAAAAAATGAGTAGTATGAGCACGAAACCTATTTAAGGTGCTTATGATACTGCTTATAAAATTTGGCATTTTCAGTTAATCATTGGTCAGAGATAGACAGTGATGCTTGTAGTATTTCTAGCTGACAGTAAATGGCAATAGTCCTCATTTTGGTATCTTGTATAGCATCACAAGGGTAAAAGTAATTTGCAAAAAAACCCCTATAACCACATAAGAAACAGTGCAAGTAAAGACAAGCTATCAGCTGATGCAACCTTATGTATCTTATCTTGGGCAGTACCATCTCCAAAACTTTCTGGGAACTGTGGTAGGCCAAAATGTTAATTTTCTCCCTGGAATTCCAAGCATGCAAAACTGCACCATGTTCTCTTCCATTTCACACATAAGGTACATGTGATTTATTTCTTCTTTTCAAACATTATATTCACTTTTATTCCTTCTTCTCAGTTAGTTTCTCTCCTTTTACTTCTAGTATGAGTGTGAGGTATGTTCTGAGGCAGTGCTGCATCCTGCTCAGGAGGAGGAACAGGAAGAAAAATGTTATCAGTTCTGCAAACGTCTGTTTAAGCAACGTTTGCTTAGGTAACAAATACTGGCAGCATTTACAGCTTCCTCCACTTGTGTAGCAAGTGATTTCAAGTGAGACAAAGAACCTCTCTGCTTTTGAGGTGACTAAAGCATTGGTATGCTTGGAGCTGACTTGCACCTATCCCATCCTAAAACAGTTAGAAAGATACTATTTATTCGCATTTTAAAAGCCTGTTCCTCCAACATGCAGATAAAGATGATAAAGAGAAATGCATTTCTAAACTGATGACCCTTGTACCTGAGGCATTAGAGAGGGAGCCAGTACTTTTGAGCTGCATCACAGAAGTTTCTTTATGACCAGGTGACTCATTTCAGCTTATGTGATAAGACTCACTGAACAAAGCCCTCTCTTCACTCCTCCACCTTTCAGTGCCCTCTGCTACTCTACCCTATATGTAACATTTCTGCTGTTTCATGGTGAGCTTTGGGATCTTGTGTTAGTTCTCCAGGTCAGTGTCATCACACTTGTAACCTTTGTTCTTGCCCTTGGAAGTCCTCTGTGACTGTCAGTTCTTCATCCTTGTCTCTTTCTAAGCTATCTACTGCTCTTTCAGCACTGTATGCATCCCCAGTATCAAAATTCTTGCCTACACTGTCCACAGTACTCCTATGGCTTCAGATTCTCACTGTCCATGGAAATTCTTGCTCAGAAAACTATCACTGCTGTTCTCAGCTTCACCCCAACCATGTGTCACAGTCTCCTGACTTTACTTCTGTCCATACAGCCCTTGTTGGTTGCTTTGCTGCCAGGCCACAGAGCTGGCTCTTTTTCAGCTTGCTGTCCACCAAGACCATGAGGGCCTCTTGCACAGAGCTGCTCATCAGCTGCTCAGTTTCCACCTTATCTGATCATTAGTTAGATCATCACACATTCTTGTTCTCACATTTGTTGCTTGTAGGTAGACTGATTCCTCTTCCTCAGCACATCACAGATTCAGTGCGGTTGCAGATCTTGTAGGATGAGACCTTTGGAAGTAAACCTTTTTTTTTGAAAGCACCTAGCTCATTACCCACAATCTACTGATCTAGTTATTCATGGTTTAATTCTGGCTAATGTCCTAACATTAATGCACTAAAAATGCTACTTCATTGCTCACATTCAATTTCCATCATTGTTTGGAAAAGACTCATATTTTTAGGCACATTTGGGCAATAGCCAAGTATCACAAACATAAATGTAAAATGCTAATTGATAAAAACAACTGTTTCCACAGGGGTATCTTTTTTTCTAATTACCTCTTTCAATTAATTTTTATTGCTGATCCCATGATCATGTGTATAATGCAACATCCACCCACTGCAGGACTCTCCCAAACCCTACTCACATCACTCCTTATGGCTGCCCCGTTAATGCAAACAGCAACACTGTATTATGAGTGTCAACCAGCTTAGCTACAGCTCTTTTGTACTCCTGCTCTTCTTTTTCCTAACTGCAAATCACTATTTTCATGTGAGCTGCTTCCAGTGATATCTTTGTCCTTGCCTTCTCTAACAGAGGCTACTGCTGGAACATGGAATTGCTAAATCAGAGAAGGAAGCAAGTGGGTGGGAAAACGAAGATGCCAAGGGGACTGTGGTCCTGTGGATGGATATTCCTCAGGCAGTTCACTACTCAACTGCCCAGCTTGTTTTTTTGACCTTGGGTGCCATAATGAAATAATTAAAAAATAATGGTTAAAAAAAATTTATCGATGATTGTAATTCAGAGTGGCCAAGGAGAACCAAGCAGTCACTGGCTTGAGTTAAACTTTTTGCAAGATCCCTAGGGAGGCCCAATCTATTGAAGTGTCAAGGGAAGGAGCAGCACAGGGAGAGATTCTGGTGGCAAACTGACATACAAATTACTTGACAATGTGTTATTTGGGAAAGGTGCTACATCCCAATGCTCCTCCCATTGCCAAAAGCTAATAAGCTTTTTTAAAGAACAAAATTAGGTGGAAGTTCCACTGTTCTTCTGCCATGCAGAGATCTCCCAATTTGCCATAAATTACTCAGGCACTATGTTCCCGACTATGATCTGGAGCACCTGGTCAGCTGCCTCCTTTTATGGGCTCCTCTGAACACCTAGATTTTAATACCAAAATCCCCTAGGGAACTAATTCAATCCCTGTAGATACAGAAAATTGCCCTAGTTTTGAGATCTTCTCATCCAGTTCTAACAGGGAACCTGATACCAGCATTTTTCTGCTCACATCTCCTGAAGGGTTCTCCCCCAGGAGGACACTCTGAGATGACCAAGCACACACTGACAGACACGATGTTCAGCGCTCTGCCCACTGACACAACCATCTGCTGGCTTGAGCTCACCCCTGTTCCCTACTCAGTTTTGTGAGCTTCAGTCTCCCAGGTCTCAAGGATATTCCTAAGACAGGGCAAAGTAATAGCTGTCCTGGGTGAGGGCACTGTCCTGACTACCCACTGCTCTTACACCCAACAAATTATCCAGATTTATACTGAAAATAACGTACCTTTTGCTTTTTATGATAACTCCTCTTATGAGTAATTTTTTTGCTTTCATCTTCATATACCAAAATGAAGTCAATTCTTCGCTGCCCATCACTGAAGAACAAGGAGTCAGGCTTTCCTTCAAAATCAGCCTGGAAGGCAAGTAGGACAGGTTAATATGAAGAACATTACTCATAATCTCCTTACTTGCTTCCTGTTGCACAGTTTTTACTCAGTGAACAGAGAAACTCAAAGCACTGCAGATTCATGTAACATGAAGACCAAAGTGACAGCAAAAATAGCATGGTGTAGAACAGAGAAAAAAGCTTGGGAGATCTCTGCATGGCAGAATAACAGTGGAACTTCCACCTAATTTTGTTCTTTAAAAAAGCTTATTAGCTTTTGGCAATGGGAGGAGCATTGGGATGTAGCACCTTTCCCAAATAACACATTGTCAAGTAATTTGTATGTCATCATGGATGCACTGGAACTGTTAGATGGTCTGTCTACAAGATGTATTGTTGCCTGATGTGAGTCTCAGCATCAACCAGAAGTTTAAGCATTTCTGCATTTGTAAAAACAAAACAAAACAAAAAACAAAGAAACAAAAAAGCAGTAGCTTCCTGAGTACTAATACCCAAACCCACCATTGCCCACAGAACAGGGAACATGGCCCAGATGGAGATGTACTCTCCAGTCGGACACATCCTATGTGGATTTATGTTTCTTTTTATTCACAATATCTCAGCAAGCAAAAAACTTTCTTGTATGTCCCATATCCCTCAGGCTAAGATATATGCTAAAATCAAAAGGATTCATATATCCATAAGCAATTATCTAGTCCTCAGAGAAAAGAAGGATTGTCATATCTACTAAAAACATCTTAATGTGATATTTCATGTGTGAAACTATACATACACACTGATGACAGGGGAATCTGAGAGCTTGAGTAATGATTTTGTAGTTTCTTAACGTGCTCTGTGGGCACTATCACATGTAACAACCACTCCTTGCAGGTAATATGTAGCTGTAATGGGATCAGAACTGCCATGTAATGAGCACCAAACTCTCAAGTACTTATCAAATCCAACCATGATGTTTATTAAGGCAGTGGCACTGAAATTAGCAGCTATCAAATGTCTGAAATGGGACTCAGCATGGCATTAGAGATGGTAAGATTTCCAAGATTTCCTATCATACAAAGCCACAGAGGAGCCTCAGCTTCCAGATGTTTGGACAGGAAGGATTAGGGCAGGCAAAACCACCCAGAATAATCTCTTGAACATGCTGTGTCTTTGGAGTCATGGAAAAGATTTCCAGATGTCCTATCCCTGAATTTCCTTGTCAGTGCAGACCAGTCTTCATGAGGCAAGCCAGGTCCAGTTTCAGGAGCTCTGGGGTGACTCACTCTCAGAAAAGCTCAGAGAAATGTGGTTATGGTGACAGAGACCCGCTACATGCAGACGGAAATGGCTGTTCCTCAACCATGACAAAACTGACAAGAATGCCAGTCTCCAATCAGGGGCACCCCAGTTCCAGGGAGCATATAGTGTTTCAGGAACCACATGTGTCAGTGTTTCCAAAACAAAATTTCCCAAGAGTTTTACTCTAAACATCTCCCTGTACACTATTTTGTTACTGTTTATTGGCTGAGTCAAAACTGTCGATCAAGATGTGTCTCCCCACAATTATGACAAAAATTTCATATTTTCAATAAACTCAGGAGAGTTTAAACTCACTACTTTTTGATGCTGCATGTTCAAAGGCTAGGACCTGCAGCAAAGAGGTTTTATTAACTCAGTTGCTTCAGTCTGAACAGATTCTTGGTTTCTTCAAATCCCTGCTGTGCCGAGAGATTTGTGACAAACCTGACAGCAAGCAGCTGCTGACATATGTACCTGCACACATTATTTGTGTATATATATGTGCTGGCATACAGCCAATATACAGATATATTGTACATTAGTTTCACAACCTGACCTAGGATTCAGAAACTACCTAAGCAGTCGCCTATCAACATACAGTTGTGAACAAAGCTTTAGGAAAAAAAATGCCTTAATCTTTCATATGGTATCAGCAGAAGGTGGTCAGCAGGGCGAGGGAGATAATTCTGCCCCTCTGCTCTGGGTTTTGAGACCCCACCTGGAGAACTGTGTTCAGCTCTGGAGCCTTCAGCAGAGGAAAGACATAGAGCTCTTGGAGCGAGTCCAGAGGAGGGCCATGAAGATGATCTGAGGGCTGGAGCACCTCTCCTATGAAGGCAGGCTGAGAGAGTTGGGGCTGTTATGCTTGGAGAAGAGAAGGCTCTGGGGAAACCTTATAGTGGCCTTCCAGTACCTGAAGGGGCTACAGAAAAGCTGAGAAGGGACTTTTTACAAGGGCTTGTAGAGATAGGAGGAGGCGTAATGGTTTTAAGCTGGAAGAGGTGAGATTTAAGTTAGACATGAGGAACAAATTCTTCAGTGTGAGGATGGTGAGTCACTGGAAGAGGCTGCCCAGGGAGGTTGTGGATGCCCCCTCCCTGGAAGTGCTCAAGCCTAGTTTGGATGGGTCTTTGAGCAACCTGGTCTAGCGGGAGGTGTTCTGGTCCATGTAGGGGGGATGGAACTAGATGATCTTAAAAGTCCCTTCCAACGCAAACCATTCTATGATTCTATGGTTCTATGAGTATCTCTTTCACCAAAACGAAGTCACAGATGTGACTTTCTAAATTTTTGAGGGCTAGAGCTGGCATAAGCCCATCAAGCAATCAGATTTGACCCTGACAAATTTTTCTCCCACTAAGGATTAGCCAGAGGTGTAAAATGCAGCTCTGCTGTAACCATTTCCAGTCTCATTTAAAACATAACTGTGATGGTTTCATGTTGACTAGATTTCCAGTGGGAGGAAAGTATCAACAAGAACAGCCAATAACATGGCCTGTTGCAATGCTGCATCAGCAGCAGCAGAAGAGAGGGCATGGGGAGGTGAAGGTGTCCAGGCACCCAGCCCAGCCCTTCAGCCTTCCCTTTTCCCCAGGGACCCCAGAAGGCTCTGATCGGGGATAAAATTGCTCCATGTTGCAACACTGGAAACATAGCAGCCAAACCTTGTGATAATGAATAACAAGGGGAATCATCATCATTGCACAAAACAGAAAGTTTTTAAATTTGTTTTCTTTGTCTTTTGAATCTTGGAAACAGTGTTATAATAACTTCTGTTTAAAGAGACAGAGTTTAGTTGGGAAATTCAAGCACCTGAAAGCATAAAAGTAGTGATAATTTTGAGGGTCTTTTCACTACAGATTTAAGCACTTTTTCCTATATGACCTATCTACAGGATAGCAAAGAAAGAAATGGCAGACAACAAACATCAGATCAAGTTTTGATCTAACAAGTTGCGATCATAATTTGTGATTGCATAACTTCACTGTTCAAAGAATTTTCCTTTAAATGTCCTGGTAAGTGAATTGTCAATAACCAGACACAAAGACGGCCTGGTAATTCCAGTTCAAGAATTTACTTACATACATTATTTCATTCACATGAGGATATATACATGTTACCATAAACATACATCTTTCTTTCTATATATGTATATCAAACTAAACATACATAAAATGAGATACAGCTGAAAGAATAATCAACATTGGACTGCATGAATCCAGATATACAGAAGTTCATACTTATGAAGTTAACTTCTTAAATGTAATCTCTATTGCTTTTAATCGCTAGGGCAATGTTAAATTCACCCATCCATAGACACTTTATATATTAATAAAATAATACAGAATTGATGTATTAAGCCTGAATACTTAAGAGATCAAGATTAAGACCCACACAAATGAATTGTAATGTAACGTTAAATGTTGCTCTATTAAGAGTATGAAGTAAAATGCAAGAGGGAATGTAACAGTTAAGGTTCCAACAGCCACATTAACTGAGATGTATGGTGTCTCTTGTAAGCCCTGCTGATAGTTTGTAATGAAAAATCATGTATTGTTCAACATAATTACCAGGGGGAAAACAGGACTGAAAACCAAAAAGGAGTGCTGTACTCTGAAGTTAAAAATTCTTTTGAGACAATGTTTGTTCTTTTTAAACATATGTAATATTATTTGACAGCATTACAAATGTTATCTTCATACAAATGCATACAAGCTTGTCTGCATATGGGGCTGAAATTCCAATACATAATTTTCCTACAATATCAGTAGCAAATTAGAAGCCAAAATAATGAAGAGGCCCATTGATACCTCTTTGTTTTGGGAGAAACAAACACAGGGTCTATTTACTACACTATCTAATTTTCTTAGCCTCAGAATAATCGCATTTTAAGTACCAGTGGAGGCAACTGGTTGTGCACTCTGATGTTGTAATTATACCCTAGTGGTCAGCAGGTTAATATTGATTAACATAATAACTAACTAAATAAATACATAAAATTGTAAAATTCTAATTATATTTAGCACATATTTCACAATGCTTCTGAACTCTCCAAGTGCTGTACAATCAACTGCTTGCCCACCACTGAGACATGGGGAACTATTAGCTGCTTTATTAACAGAAAGGATCTGACTGATTTAGGCAGTGGTTAAAGCTTTCTGAAGCACTCAGGGTACATCTACACGGAATGGCCTAGAGGCAGCATGGCCACATTCATGTGTGAGTACCTCTGTGTTTCATTTCAGAGCAGTCAGGGCAGGTGAGCATCACTCCAAGGAATGAGACTGAAGGTAGCCTGCTGCAACAAAAAGCCATGCACTCCAACAAAAGAAATGCATATAATGTATCCACCATCTCCTCTGCATCAGATATATTGTTCTACAGACCCACTGCTTGGATCCTCGCTACAGGCAGATGTAGGCACAGCTGGTGGGATCCTGCCAGATCTGGGAAGTGCTGCATGGATGCAACCACCCTGAAGGTCTCTGGCCAGCCCTGAACCACCCCCTGCTATACACGCACACCCCCCCCTCGCCTTACATACCTTCTCTTCAACCTCCCTGGCTCTGGCCTCCTGTGGCCACCTCAGCAGATGAATAAGGAACTTCCTGCACTCAGCAGTTGTTGCTAAACAGCATCTGAGTACTGTGTTCACTTCTGGGCCCCGCACTACAAGAAGGACATTGAGGTGCTAGAGCATGTCCAGAGGAGAGCTACCAAACTGGTGAAGGGTTCAGAGAACAAGTCATATGAGGAGAGGATGAGGGAACTAGGGATGTTTAGTCTGAAGAAAAGGAGGCTGAGGGGAGACTTCATCGCCCTCTACAACTACCTGAAAGGAGACTGTAGGGAGGTGGGTGTTGGCCTGTTCTCCCAAGTAACTAATGATAGGACCAGAGAAAATGTCCTGAAGTTGCAGCAGGAGAGGTTTAGACTAGATATTAGGAAGAATTTCTATACTGAAAGAGTGGTCAGGCACTGGAACAGCCTGAACAGGGAGGTGATTGAATCACTATCCCTGGAGGTATTCAAGAAACATGTAGATGTGGCACTTCAGGGTGTGCTCTGGTGGCCAAGGTTGTAGAGGGTTGTGGGGTTGGTTTTTTTGTGTGGTGTGGGTATTATTTTTGTTTGTGGTTTTGTTTGTTTGTTTGTTTTTTGTTTGGTGTGGGTTTTTTGGTTTGGTTTGGTTTTTTTGTTGCTGTTGTTGGTTTTGGGTTTTTTTTTGTGTTGACGGTTGTACTCAATGATCTGAGAGTTCCTTTCCAACTGTGACAATTCTGCGATTCTCTGATCTGCTCTCCCAGTCCCCAGGACAGTGTGGCACTTGGAGGGACAACAAGCAGGAAATGAAGACAAGCTTGCTCTATCACACAGAGCAGTAAAGGCTGAGAGAGGCTCTAGGAGACCTCTTGGAACCAACCCTCAGCCCCTTGACTCAGAGCTTCTTCTCAGGGGGGACACTATTGTGTGCTCATCCTCAGGTATAACCAGGCCTGCTGGTATCTAAGGGGGGTTGCCATGTCTCACTCTTGAGACCTTCCTGTAGTCATGGCTATCAGTGATACCTGCAGCAGCAGATGAAAGGACACCACTCTAATGGGAAGCTCCCTTCAGTGACAGCAATGTTCCATGCCAGGGGAGAACAAACAGTGGTGTGACAAAGAAACCCATCTTCACTTTTCCAGGCTTTTTTGGACATTCTGTTGTTAAACTTTCAGTGGGAATAATGGTGGGAATGGCAGCATGGAGACAAACATGAAGAAAAATATGTGCACAGGATTTGCAGTTATTTATTGTCTACTACACCCTGAACAAGCACAGTATTGCAAGATGATTTTTTTAAATAACAAGAGATTTTGCAGGAATTACTTACCTAACTGGAAGGATAAAATAAGTGCTTTATTTTGTCTGCACAAGCCTCTAGGGTGACTGTCCATAGCACTAAATGTAATCATTACTGGAGGGATAAAATACTTGTCTGTGACCTCATATAATTTTCTGATATGCTTCAAAACAGCTTCCTGCAGCATGCCAGGGAATAAATCAGTACTGAGAAACAAGAGAGCAGAGCAGAGCCTGTGTAACATCACCTCTGCTGACAGGCACCTGCAAAAATCCTCCTGCTGGAGCACAAGGATAGTCTTGCAGGGGACCCACAGGTTACGCTTCAGTTGTAGGTTTTATGCAGGTGAAAATTTCAGTGTGTCTCTTCCGAGGAGCAGGGCTATTTCTCTCTAGAGACCTCAGAAAACTTCAGATCAAGTAAATAAAATGGCAAAAAATTGTGTTAACAGGATATTATGAAGCATAATTATTTGTAAGGTCCTTTGAGATAATCTGGAAAAAATGTTACAAAAATATGGTTGTTCTTACTGTCACAGCTATGTAACAAGATCTTTTAGAACCCTATGTTCTAAGTGACCAACAGACATAACTTTCTGACATTAAGACCAACACAAGCATTTACTTCTGGAATAGGTAAGATCTTTAGGAAGATATAAGATACATGTAAGAGATATTTGAATACTACACACTATTGTTGGTCTGTATCCGTAGCACCCTAAAAGTGTTGTACCTTTAACATTTTCCCTTGTGACTCATATTTGCTATAATAGAGAACTGCTTTAGTTCTGTTTTTAGCAACAATGAGATTACTAGTAAGCACTTAATCAGGGTTTGTTTTTTTTTCACTTCCTCAACATGTAAAGAAATTTTTGATGTTTAACAAACTGAAACAAGCTGAGACTAAAGACAAAGCAGAAAAATGTGGGGCATCATTGCAGTCATATATTTCTGTCAGCAGAAGGCAGCTGGTAAACTGGCCAGACATCGGGATGCCTTGTCCCCTGAGCTAAGTTTGGACCAGACACCCACTTGACTTCCTGCCTGAGTATCATGTTGCTGCTGCCTGCAGAAGGAATTCCAGTCAGTCTTGATTAGAGAGAGACCCACAACGTCCATACTTTTAAAGAAAGGTGAAGGCAGCACTCTGCTGAAAACCTGCTTTCAGCACCTCCCATCCTTCTCTGCATGTAGGAGCTGGGAAATTCACTCCTCTGCAGATGTTGGCTCTGAAAAAAATCTTACTGTTACATCCAAATTCAAACTACCTACCTATAAAGCAGCTAAGATTGTAAAATGAGACATCTGAGAGCTGGGAAATGCTTGAATTAAGGCTGCCTATGCAGTTTTCTCTCCATTGTACATACTGTTTATGATACGTTACTTAATTGCACAACGACATGCCATAATTCTACCCTTACAGTACTTAGGGAATACTCCTTAGAATCTTCTTCATTCAATGTCTTTTTTTCATTACACCTTATCTAAATAGCCTGAACAGCAAAAATGGGGATCTCCCTCTGACTGCTCCTATAGTACTCTTCTAATAGAATCTCAATATTATACAACTGTCAAGAAATTTAATTTCTTAAGATCCTCCAAGAGGGAAAGTAACTGTAACTTTCATTTTAACAGTGATTATGTAAGGCATCTAGAGGTCAACACCAAAATCTGCTGTCTCTGAAATTTGGAGTTCCATCTTCAGACAGCAGGACAGTGACATCTTTCCAAAGAGCTTGGCAGTTCCCTCTCTTCAAAGAGCAATACACTCATTTTCAGATTCACATGTGACTGTTTTGAACTAATGCAAACAGGGCCACAGATTCTCCCCTTGACACTCAGGAAACAAACAAAAGCTGAGTGTGACTTTTTGAGTCTTGCACAGAAACCCTGCAGCTGGAGCAGGGATAATATCCAATTATCTAGGACTGCAACTCAGTTTCTCTAGTCATAAGAACCTTTCACTTCTTCCCTGAAATTTCCTGCAATATTTGCACCTTGCTGAAGTACTACAAACAACATTCTTACAGAACTTGGGCTTCTTGGAGATTTTTGTCCTACCCCTGTGCTGAATGAGGCAGAAATCTTGTGGCAAACTTAGCATGGGAACCTCTAATTAGAGATAGCACCATAAGAAGAACAGGACTGGTTTTATTAGCCAATAACTTACTCAGTTTTGGCTGCCCTGGGACAAGTTTCAAATATCAAATCAAATTCCAGAATACTTTCAGCTGCAAACATGATCTAAGTTTAGACAAAAGGTGCAGAATCTCCCTTGCAGTCAATTGTTTAAGGTTAGGCTTCCTATTCAGTTTTGGTTTCTAGTTACAATTAGCACTCGTGATTTCCTGGACAGACTCAGTAGACTTCAATTTCATCTTTCACCCCAACAACCCACTGAAGCTGCCCAGTGGCTGACAAGGAGGACCTAACATCGAAGAAGCACTGCAGAAAAGTTGCTACTAAAACTGAGACATTATTACAACTGCTGGTAAACATGAGTAACCAAAAAATAAAAATTGATTTTGACACTTGATTTTCAGTACAAATAATAATAAATTCTAAAAAGACTGCCCAGAGAAGAAGCTTCTAATCACAAGGTATCTGACATTGTAGCTGATTTGATGCTATTTCACTTCATCTAAATAAATTCTGAAAGTTTTCATTGAACCACAAGGAGAGCCTAAGGAGAATTATTAAGACATTCTAATCAGGGCACTCAGCAGGGAAATGGGAGCTCTTGGTTCCTCCTCATGCTCTAAACAATGTTTAAATATTTTTCCAGATATCAAATTACCTTGAAACAAAGAGCATCCTGCTGCAAAATGCTGGGACAGGAGACGTGAAGGTATCCAGCTTCCAGAAGGAAACAAATTTCCTGGGACTTTGTGCATTTGTTTCCTACAGCTGATAGGAACAAACACCCTTGACGTATAATTACAAGTACTTTACCAACTAAGCTGCTAGACCAGCTCCCCAGGGCTCTGGTGCAGCTTGGTGCAATGAAGACTGAATCTATCCCTTAATTCACACAATTTTCAAAATGCAATACTACTATGGAAATCCTTTATATCTTTCTTTTATGATTCTGTTTCCCATTTCAGTTTGATATTAATCAAAACAGTTGTCAGTTTTGTGGCCAGACCAAAGAAATGAATCCTGAACTCACATGTTGGCCAACTGGTACCTGGGTGTGTATGAATCTATAGGGTATGTGTCTTCATATGCAGGATGTGTTAATAACTATTTATCCTTGTATACACACACATAAATCCTATGCATTCATGTACAAAGTTTTATAGAGAGAGGAGGTTAATGTGTGTGTAT
Source organism: Chaetura pelagica (assembly GCF_000747805.2). Lineage (NCBI taxonomy): Eukaryota > Metazoa > Chordata > Aves > Apodiformes > Apodidae > Chaetura > Chaetura pelagica. Next base: position 3,658,526 of record NW_009970718.1, on the reverse strand, counting down.
CAGCTTACAGTAAATACGTACTGGACATTTCTAACCAGGTCCAGTGCCTGTGTTGACCTGTACTTTCACATCTGAGCCAATGACAACTTCAGGTACCTTTAGGGAAACTGAGATACAGCAACTCAGAGTCAGTCACACACATGAACTGCATGTGCTGTAAGTGCAAAGGAATGCCAGTCTCCTGGAACAGCTACTTACTGTTGCATATGGTTGAGTCACCATCCCTGGATGTGTTTAAAAGTTGTCTAGATGTGGTGCTTGGGAATATGGCTTAGTGCTGGACTTGGTAGGGTTAACAGTTGGACTCAATGATCTTAAAGGTCTTTTCCAACCTAAGTAATGTTATTATTCTATACGTATATGAGAAAAAATTAGAGGCAGTGATATTTAAAGCGAAGTACCCACCCATTCAGGAGTATGAAGGTTTTGCTGATCCGGCACAGCTCCGTAAGTGGTAACAGTTACCTGGTTCAGTTGCAAGACTAAAAATAAACATAAAAAATTAAAACACTTCAGCATTTTGTGTGATAGTTAGTTTAAAATAAAAAATATTATCGGTTTGTGGAGAAGCCACTTTATTGCACTTATTTAGTGTTTCAGAAACAGTTACAATCAGCAGGTGGTAAGAGAGCAAAACACAGATTTCACCAGGATGACAAGCTATAATGCTAGGAGAGCATCCTGACCAAGCTACAGGAACGCAAAGCATCCCTTTGCTAATATGTGTTATTTAGTGTTTCAGAAACTATCCAGTAGTTTCTAGTAGTAGTCACATTTGTCTTTCAGTGAATAAGGGTACCAGAAGCGGCTCCACCTGCACAAATAACCCCAGCCCATGTTGACTGTGCTTGTCAGGCAATAACAAATAACAGTGCCAGGGAATTCTTCAGAAATCCTGGAATGGGTGTGATACACGCAGTGATGCTATAACATTCACTCTGTAACAGGAATGGTTTTCACATAACTTAGTAAGACATGCACAAATTCAACGTGTATTGTTGTTTCAGTGACTCCTCACCCACTTTGCCAATACCTGTTGAAAACCAACAACCTGCCCACTGAATATCTTTCCTGAAAATACAGCATAAAACAAAAATGGTCTCATGAAGTGTGCTACTCCATGGTACCGTTATCAAGCACACAGTGAAAACTGGCCACCAGATCAAGCACTGGATAACACACTGATTGATCCTAATAAAGATGCTGGACATAAGTGACAGAAGCTCTACTGTCACTGCAAGGTAAAGGTTTTAGTTTCTTAGGAAATATTTTTAGCTCTTAAGAAGAAGTCAAGATAACACCCTGAGGCTGGAGATAACGGCAAGTGACGGAAAGGAGAAGGCTGCTTTCTGCCTATGCACGGCAGGCAGACAGACCCCATGTGTTATTGTTAGATGCTTAAAACAGACAAGTGTCTTAGCCAAGTCTGTTCTGCACTGAGGAAAGGTTCATGAATATCAATGGTACCTAAATGCCAACGTTGTCTGGAAAGGATAGCTTCAATTTATCAAAAAATACTATAATCCTAAAAGAAAATCCCCAAACTTGAAAATAATCTAATCTATAGTACTCTTAGAAGGATGGCCAAATGCCCATTAGATGCAATTCTGAGTTGGTGGGGGGTTTTGTTTTTTTTGTTTGTTTTGTATTGCTTGTTTGTTGTTTTTGTTTTGTTTTGTTTTTCTTAAAGTCATTATTGATATGTAGCCAAATTCTCAAGAATTTTGAATAAGATTTTTTCCCACTGATTATGCTCATTTATACCAGATGAAGATTTGTCAAAACACTCAGAAACAGAGCACAACAAGCTCGCTCTTTACAAATCATCAGAATTCTCTCATGGCGTCTATGCAGCTGAATTCTTTGATTTAAATACTCTTTCAGAGTTGGGTAGGGACTTCATTTCTTATATTGAGCTGTCAGTTTCCAGATCTCTACTGTGTTGATAGTGTCTTCTCTAGGGAGGAGACAAAAGCCAGTCAGTGATTTCTTTCCATCAATATTGCTTTAGAAACATATGAGTCATAACCCTGTTCTGGTTTGATTTGCTGGGTTTTTTGGCAGTGGGGGAAGGGCCCCAGAAGTGGCTCCAGTAAGAATCTGAGAAGCTCCCCCTGCTTCAAAACCACCCAAGGAGCCATTAGAGGGACAATAGATGCACGTCAGCAATTAACACACCAAAGAACTGATATAACACCTGAGCAGAGGAGCACTTAAAGGAGAAGAGCTGTGGTGGGGAAGCAGAGTGGTGCTGGTGGTTGGTGAGGAAGAAGGGAAAAAGGTGCCCTGGCAGGAGTTTCCCTGCAGCCCATGGCGAGATGGCAGCTGTGCCTCTGCACTCATGGAGGAGCAAGGTGGAACATTCCCTGAAGGTGCCAGAAGAGGTCAACTTGGCCAGTGGACTTGGATTTGCTGCCTGTGGACTCTGATTATGCAGCTGTGGAAGACCCCGGCGCCAGGGGAGTTTGTTCCCAAAGCAGCCCCTGACTCTGTGGGAAGCCCAGGCTGGAGCAGCTCTGGACCTCGTGGGAAGGACTCATGAAGGAGAGGTTCGTGGAGGACTCTCTCCCATGGGAGGGACTGTAAGGAATCCTTCTTCCTGAGGAGGAAGGAGCAGCAAGAGCCACCAGCCTGTGAACTGACTCTAAACCCCATCCCCTGTCCCCCTGTGCCGCTGGGGGGAAGGAGGGAGAGAAACCGGGAACAAAGTGATTTGGGCCTGGAAAGAAGGGAGGGGTGGGGGTAACATACGCAGTCACTGCTCTTTGTGCTTGTCTGTGTCCTGTGTGTGTTTGATTAGTGGTGAAATTAAATTATTATTTTTTCCCCAAGTTAAGTCTGTTTTGCCCGGGACCTTAATTGGTGAAGAACCCTCCTTGTCCTTTGTCTCGACCCATGAGCTTTGGCTTCCTCATCCCAGAGTGTGTGTGTGGGGGAGTTGAGTGAGTGGCCATGGGGCTGTTCCTTTGTTGTCGTGTTGGGCCCAAACTACAACAAACCCAAAGGTTGGCCCAGTTAAAAAAATCAAAGTCATAAGCTCTCAAAAACATTAACAGCTTTAGAGATGTTTCCCAGCATTTTAAAAAAAAGAGCAGGATGAAGTGGACGAGTGCAGCACACAAACATCATATGCTGAGACTACAATATGAAGACTCAGAAAATATGAGTTTATCTCAGCGGCTACTGCAAGATTGTTGTATATGCACATAATTCTGTTTTAATGGGTTCAGCTCAGAGTAGTGTGAGCAGGCCAAATACATATATTTGATACCAGTGTAACCTGGCATCTCCCTGCATTCCTTAGAGCATTCTTTATCCTTTATCTGGACACAAAGATATTCAGATACAAAGTGCTTCTGAAAGCCCACAGAAGAAAGAATGTTTCTGCCCACATATCATGGGGAGGGTGAAGGAGAAATATAAGCATCTTGCTTTGAAATATAAACATCTCCTGTGAACTCTGTGTGCTATTACATGAAACAAGCAGAGGTGGACACGGACATGAACACTTTCTGCAGCTGCTTAACTGCAGTAATAAGAATCACGAGCTAAAATGGTCTTTTCGCTAAGTCCTCACAATGTGTAACTATACATTCCTTGTCAATGCTGTCTAGAAATCCCTTCAGCCAGAACTGAAGAGAAGGGGGAAATGTGATATTCACAGCAGGAAGGATAACTCTAGGTCTCCCAAATCCTGATGGATCTGTGGCTGGCTAGGAATATCCTCTGTAAAAATTTCTATGTGGGTACAATTTGCTTCTGCCTCAGTGTCTCTGATTAACGTAACTTCCCCGTGATATGGTAGGTGTCACACACTTCATCATTTTATTAATATTAATCATATTAACCCATTTTTACTTGAAATATCACTCAGTACAGTTCCTGAGCCACTGGTCCAATTGAAAGACTCATGCAAAAGAGATCTGCAACTCTCACTTTGTAAAGGACATTAGCACAGAACTTAAATTAAATACAGATTAATGTTTGTGTGAAGCCAAACCTCCCTGAAGGTGTGCCTAGATAAGATTTGTTCTAGCAATGGTTTCCAAGGACAGCTGTGCCATTTTGTGGAGTTCTTAGCTGGAAGAGACCATTCTAGTCTCTCAGAAATACCCAGAATCACAGAATGTTCCTGGCTGGAAGAGACCTCCATGATCCTCCAGTCCAGCCTTAGACCTAACACTGCAAGCTCACCATCAAACCATGTGCCTAAGAACAAGGTCCATATGCTGTTTAAACATCTCCAGAGATGGTGACTCCACCACTGCCCTGAGCATAATATTACAGTGCTTGACAACCCTTTCAGTGAACAAATGCTTCCTAATATCTAACCTACACCTCCCTTGGTGCAGCTTGCATCCATTCTCTCTGGTCCTATCACACATCAGCAGGGAGAAGAGGCTGCCCCCTCATTGCTCCAGCCTCCTTTCCTGCTAGTTGTAAAGAGCAATGAGGTTTCCCCTTACCCTCCTCTTCTCCAGATTAAACAACCCCAGGTCCCTCACCTGCTCCTCACAGGACTTGTGCTCTAGGCCCTTCACAAGCCTTGTTGCCCTTATTCAGACACACTACAGCAATTCTATGTCCTTCTTATAGTGAGGAGCCCAGAACTGAACACAATATTCAAGGTGTGGCCTCACCAGTGCTGGTACTTAGAAAAACTAAGCTTTGGCAGAATAGCTGCACACACACAAAGTGTTTTTCCTACCCCCAGAATCACTTCATTTCTACCATCTCCCCCTCAGCATTATAGTGAGTTCAGTTTTAGGTATAGAGGACAAGAAAGTAAATTGCAAGCACAAAATTTGGGGCTGAAAATTAAGAAAAACTTCCTAACAGCATGAGCAGTAGAAGAGACTGCTTGGGAAGGCAGATGAGGTCATGTGAGATCTTCAGCAGCAGAGATTCTTCATTACAAAATGAAACAATCTAGGTTAACTATAATCTGGCATGAACCTTAGGATGGTGGCCTAGATGAGCTTTTGAGGTCCTTTGCAGACTTACTTTTCTCTGAGTGTAAGTGCAGTGTCCTCATAGTTACAACCAAAAGAAGACAACCGTGCTGAGGTTTTAAATTTAAAAAATAGTTCTGCTTTTCTGCTTCTTCTTTGGAATCATTATCAGTCCTGTTAATGTTTGGGTGAGCACAGCAAGTGTAGATGGCTATGATCTACCACTCAGCCAAGTAAAGCAAAGGAGCAAGGGAACAAAGAAATGTTCTGGATTTGTGCCTGCATTCTTTGATTTTAATTCACTGGTACACGAAGTTTTATCTTCAAGCAATCCTGGTAACATATGCTTTTGTCAGAATGTTTTGACTAATTTCTTTGAATTGTAATCCTAGATTTTGAGTTCCTGCTCAGTGATACCAGCTGGTCTTTGATCTTGTCCTTACAAAATACACTGTTGTAAAAAAATAAAAGTAAGTACTGAACCTGTGCATGCTACTTTACAGGAACATCTCAGTGGTATCTGAGCTGTCAATATATTGGTGGTATTTCCAGTTGCCTGGAGATCGTTCTGCAGGCCAGAACACTGAATTGCTCTGTCAAGATTTCACTCTTGCTGTTGATTCTACTAGTGATTCGTTTTATGAGTTTTCTCTATGGCTTTGCTTTCTCACAGGTCGCTCAGCGTTTCTGACTGGATTGAATAAAGGTCCTAAAATTCCTTGAGAATCAATGTAAAATGTCTAGTCTGTCCATCAGTTGATTGATATTGACAGTGAGTGGATTTGGAAGTTCAATTTTCGCATGGAATATTTTTAAAAGGCTTTCACAAACATTACCAGTAGCAATTTTGACCTTTCACTATGGCAGAGGTGAGAGGCTATGGCACACTGATAGGCATGGAACATGTTCTCCCTTTGGAATTAATATAAGTAGAATTAAACCTTTCCTTGGAGTCTGAATAGTGAAGTAATAGAGGCTGCCCAACACACTGGCAGTAGCAATGAAACACTCATTCTGAGACTGTAAATTAAGAAACCTAAAAATGGAAAAAAAAAAAAAAAAAAAAAGCAGTATGCAGGAGGGAAAAGAAAGATGTTAAAAAAAAGTTTAATGAGAAGAAAACCACAAAGATATTGGATAAGCTGATGTTTGAAAGGATCACTGGGCTTGGCTCTCTAGGTAAGGACATTGCCAAACAGCCCTGAAGTTGCCAAACTGTTTGTGCCAAAGAAATTCTTGGCTATCATTGTTTTCCTCTCTAATGGAAACAACCAGAGGTGAAAAAGGGCAGCAGCACTCTAAGCTTGTAAAGGACCTGCATGAGCCAAATGAACAGGCACAGAATTACTTTGAGAAGCCAAAAAGGCATCTTGACAAACCTGTGAGACATTACAAAGGACAAGATCTCAGCCTTAGCACTGAATATGGTACCTCATGAGCAATCATTAATATAAAGCCAGGAAGCGAAGTCTGAGCTTCCCAGGCATTGCATCTCTGCTCCAGCTATCATAGTACCTCTCACTTCCCTCAGAGTGAGAAGGTTTAAAAAATTTAAGTTCCAAATTCTGTTCTTACAGGGGAAAGAGAAATTAACAGAAGATTGTGTTCTCCCAAGTACAGCACTGATGTGCTTAAAAATATCTGCCCAGCCCCTTGGTAGGATGTGTCTGTTGCATAGGGTGCCTTCCTCATTAGTAGAGAAGGTTGCAGTATGGTTACAGGTGGAAAGCGTGGGGGGAAAGGGTAGCAGGAATTTACTGAAGGAAGAATAGGATGAATAGACAATGTGCTTCAAAGCCACACTTCAGCTCAGCTCACAGCACTGCCCTCCTGTAGCCAAGCCTGAGACAACAACCTTCACTGCATATAGAAATGTAAAAGCAGCAACACACTGAGGCCTTTTAGACCCAAAGAGATTAAAAAGAAAAGTAATATAATAAAAAATATTTCACTGACTAGAAAACCTTGGGAAATATTGACATGCAATTTTAATCAGAATCAACAGATTTCCCACAATGTTTGTTTGCCAGTCCTGTCACCACATTAGAACAGAAAAAATAGTCATTACTAAAATCTATTTGTCCTAATTAAAATAAAATTAAAAGATCGTATCAGGTTTGCCAGCATGAGGCTCAGAGTACTGGATGGAGTCAGATTGTTCCTGTCTGCTGGGGTAAACAAGAAGATCCCAAGATGGTGGGCTTTGCCCAGATACTGCTTTCTAACTAGAGCTGTTGCTGCATCACACAGTTCCTCAGAGAAGAGACTGATATTGTGGTGAACCTCTTCCCACCTTGGCAGGCTGCAGTAGATGCAGCAGAAGATCAGTTTCATGATGCCATCACAAATGGCACCCAGGAGCAACCAAGCACAAAGTCCAACCTCACAGATGGATCTCAGATGCTGTCTCAGAAACCAGGAGAAGGCATCATATAAAATACTGGCTATAAACTGAGTCCTGGAATGAATGAAAACTATTCTGAAGCCCATCATCCAATCCAGTCCAATTACTTTCACCTTATTTAAAAAAAAATAACAAACTACTGCTTTCTGGAATAAAACTAATGTTTCAGACAGATTAATCTTCCTATAAAAGGATGAATATCGACACATCCAAAACAGGGTACCATGTGAAGAAATGGCAATCACTATATCAAGAAGATCAATGATCATTTTGAATATATGCTACTTAGACTAGACAAAACAACTGGTTTCCTTATTGTTAATTTATATCAGATTTTATATATGTTAATTTAATATATACTTGTATATACAACAAAAAATAATCTGATAGTTATTACTAAAAAAGCCTATTAGAACAGATTACAACTTGTTTTAAGGGCTGATCATGGCACAAATATTTTTTCATATGTAATACTTGCTGAAATCTGAAGTAAAACCATTACACAAGTAGAAATTTTTTGGAAATTAAAATTGTTTTTGACAATCACAATCAGTTTTCCTGGTGCAGAATATTTCTTTATTGTAGTTTATCTCATATTTTCAGTTCATCACACAGGAGTACCTCAGAGCTAAGAAACTATTCAAGAGTTGAAAAAGCAAGAATAAGTATTTTCCTTTTTTTAAAACCTACAAATCAAAGAAAGAGACAATGAGATCCATAGTTGTAAAACAAAACTAATCAAGGCCATGAACTTCATTGGGCTATACACTTTGTTAAAAAAATCAGTATTAATCATAAAATATTCTCAATTGTCTTAATCTTTATTATCAAGCCACATATAAAATAATTCTGTTTAATCATCTAAACAATTTTAAACAACTTTGCTGCTAGTTAAAAGAAAGCTTACTGAAGGGAAAAAAATAATAAAATCAGTAAAATGGAAATTGGCTTCATCCTGGCTCAAACCAGGACACCCCCTAAAGCCTTCTTTGGCTAGGATGATTCATTAGCCTAATTTCTTTCACTTCTGTCCTGGTTTGAGCCAGGATGAAGCCAATTTTCCTGTTACTGTAGAAGGAAAATTGGCTTCATCCTGGTTCAAACCAGGACAACTTCACAGAGTAAATGACTAAAACCAAACAGTTAAGAAAATAATGTCTTAAATTATTCTTCCAAATTTGAAGTCTGATCTTTTAACTTGCAGTTTGCTACTTGGTGGTATTATTATCTGGATCTTTTTGATGGTTAAAGGGCTGCATGGGCTGAAGTGACTTTTCTAGACTAGCTCTTCCCTGGAACAGTCTTTTCTCCACTTAAACATGAGAGCAGCCATTATGATCACAAATTACCAATGATCTCTAGCAAAATACTATTGGCTTGCATTTACTAGCATTCCTTCTTTTAACTTCAGTTATTTGATTGGAATGTGTTTAAATTAGTTTTATTTCATACCCATAGACCTAAACCCTATATTCTTCACTTTATGAAAGCTTACATATTTGAAGCAAAATTGAATTGTATTTCTAGCAAACTATAGTTTATAACCTATGATTTATAGTCAATAAGAGATCTAAACAGCTGCCTTGCATGTGAAAGTCTCGTTCTCTCCTGACAGCCACCTGCAGTCTTACAGAATGAGAAACCTGATGGCAGCTAGTAATGCCAAAATGGCTTTCCAAGCTGTCAATAAATTACATTCTTTGTGCACTCACACAGAGCAGATCTGCAGGTATCCTCAACTCAAACCCTAATCTATGCCACATAATAAGAAAAACATTGATTCTAATTTCAGACGCCCAAGCCTACCCAGTATGAAGCTATAGATGATGTTGGATCACAAAGGAAGTGAGACGGCTGTCATGGAAGATGACTCTTTGTTTTTTGAAAGACTAGTCTTTCCATTAAGTTATCTTCTTTTACAGCTGTGCAAACAAAGGATTGGGAACATGTGGTAAGACTTTAAAAAATAAATGCTTTTTCATGACTAACCCTAAACAGGAAAACATTCAGTTGGGAATATAATGCAGAGCATTGCTAGTCTAACACCCCATGTCCTGAAACAGCCAGCTTGGAGTCAGGGTAGATGACCAAAAATAGTAATTAGCAGGCAATTATAGAACAAGAAATCAGGCTTTGTGGAATTGAATCTGTGAACAACAGTGCCTAAATATTTAAAAGGGCTTAGTATCCATATTGTCCACCAGTTCTCATAAGTCCAGAGCTCAAAATGGGACACTTCCTCAAAAACTGTGGCAGAAATGCCAAACCATTCCAATGAGACCTGGAGTAGCCCCAACTTCAGTTTCAAAAACAAACACTGGGCTCATGACTTTTTAGTTATAACTCTGTGAATCCCATGTAATCTACTAAAATGCAAATGCTGGCTCTGGTTTTCACTGCTGCAACACATGCCAGAACCAACCTGTCCGCATCCAGCCTGCACATCAGACACCAGTTGACTGTAAATCCCTACAGAAATTCACTTGCTAATTAGACTATTCTAAATCTTTTTTTTTTTTTTTTTTTTTTTTTCTGAAGCTCAACAATTCACCCACCTTCAGCGGAAATGGCTGTGAGAAAGAATTATTTTGGCTCTCATCTGTCAACAGGCAATATACAGACATAGAAACAATTTCTGGTATTAGAATGTATTGACACACCTACCTGCTATACTTTTAAACAATATTTGTTATGCTTTTTCATTGTACACTTAATGCATACATGTCAAACAGCTACCTAGCTTTGTCAGAGTATAAAATAATGGAATAAACTAATTAAGTCAGAAGGCTTCAGACTGATAATCTTTTCAGGCACTAATCTCAGGTTGCAATACGGGCTTAATGACTACTGGAATTGCACCCTGCCTTCCATGGGACAGGCCTGCCAGGCAGGCAGGGTGCATGGTTTGAAGGATTCCTGAGCCTCTCTCCTTCTGGTTGAACACAGTGACTTAAAGGAGAGGGGATAATGGTGACAAGCTCCTGTCCAGAGTAGCCCAGGTGTCTCCTCCAAGACTACCCCACCTTCTCAGGTGCCCTGGTGTAACAGGTAGGATGATCTGGAAGTGGATACAAACAATGAGGATGACAATGGTTCATCTAGCTTGGTGGTTAAGTGGGTCTACATCCTGAGTCAAAGCCACTTCCTTAAAAAAAAAAGATGGGTCACTGTCACAGCAGACTTCCTTCTGAAGGGAACAGAAGGCCCAATATGCAGGCTGGACCCACTTCTTTGGGAAGTCTGCTGCCTCTTGAGTTTAAAGACATGAAGAGAAAGCTTCCTACCCTGATATGGCCCTCAGATTATTAGTGATGACTGATTTTTCAGCCAGGCAGCAATGATGTTGCAACTAGAAGTCCAAAGGCCATGAAGAGAGACTTTGGGGCCTTGGGAAAACTGCTTAACAGACCAGGAGTCCTTTTTTTTTAATCTCTCCAGTTGCAGGGAACGATAAGGGAAGAAACGGCAAGAGCCAGCAGATCAGTACCTGGCTCTCAGCCTGATGTCACTGGCAGGATTTTGGGATTTTTTTTTATCATGGGTCTGGTGACAGATGGGGTACAGCTGTCTCACAGGGAAAAAGGATTTTTGTGCAAGAGTTAGCAGGGCTCATCATCAGAGCTGTAAAATAGATTTAAGGGGGGGAAGGACAAAACCAAGTCTGATAAATGTAAGTCTGGGGGTGGCATGCCAGTGTTTGTGGGATGGTGTGCTAGCCAGGTCCTTCAGTCTGCCACCTCAGTGGAGGCAGGAGGATAGAGAGCCATGCAACAGGAAAGGCACAAGAGTTATTGATGGTTTAGAAACCTTGGAAGTGCCTAACCTATATGATTCTGTAATTCTATTAATCATTCTCTCCACATCCACCATCTTATAATATATTAAGTAATAGAAAGATAATAAAATGATACAATGAATGTGCCTTCTGAAGTTTTTCAATTAAGGGCTGCTTTGTTTTAATTATATATGGAACAAGGGAGAAAACTGCTGTAATGTTGACTGCCAAATGAGCCTGTTTCATGATTGATTCAAACTACATCACACTGTTACAAACTAAGGCACATACACATCAATACTTCATTTTTAAATTTTTTACAATTGTGCAGATATTGTCATGAATCCAGCACCAGCTTACAGACTGCTTTGGTTTTTAGTTTTGCTAGTAGGTCCTGAGAGAAAATTTTCTTTACCTGGTATAGTCTAAGTCCAAAAAAGGGATCAAGAAGAACAGGCTGCTGGTCTTCTCTTGCAGTATATAAAATCCAGGTGGCAGAGGATGAGATCCACTAATTCTAAAAACCCAAAGGGTATTAGGACAGATTTGCCAATGGTATTTGACATATAAAGTTACAGATAAATTCCTGTAGGTATTAAAAAGTGTCCAAACAGATTGACAGCTTTTATGCCAAATTATATCAAACACAGCAAATGGCCTCTAGTGACCTGAGCTAATCCATCAATTTCATTAACCTCTCCATCAATTTCAGTAACTACAGTTAAGGTTTCCCTTGCTTATGTTAAATGCAAAATGTTTTATAAATGCACTTTCTTCTTAATACAGCATATTTAAGATACCTAGTAAACATATTTGCACATTGTTTTTCTCTATGGCTAATTAACTATCCTTACCAACAACATGCGTCTAAATACAAGTTCAAAGTAGTTATCTAAGTTAGCTGGAGAAATACAGTGTGATACTTGAAATAGCAAGATTGGGAAATGCTCTTCTTTCTGAAAATTCAGCCCTGAAGCTTTTGTGATTGGTGAGCACTTTTTGGACAACTCTGCATGAAACACAGAGAGTTTAACAGCCATAAGCCCAGAATGGTGTTGACCCAATTGTACAAAACTGGTTGAAAAATAATTATTTTCTCATAGCCCTGCAGCAGAAGTGTTCTAGGGAGGCCTGCCAGTGGGATGTTACGTCCCTCAGCTCAGCACCTTGTCTTTGCACAGCTATTCAGAAGTGATTTACATTCCCCTCATCTTACCACCTCAGCAGCTTTCATTCCTATCACAGAGGGCTGGATTCCTGAAACTCCAGTTCTCCCTAAAAAGGGAGTTAAGGCAACCTGACTCTTGCATCCCTGCTGGATATAGTGCTCAGATGTGGTAGGAGCACCACAGAAACATAGAGGAGGAAAAGAATGAAAATGTTTTCTGTGCAAGGCTTGGATAGTTTGAGTTAAACAAGGCTTGGACCCATGCTCTTAAAATGAGGAAGATAAAAAGGATCAGCAGTTGCTACCAGTTCACTGAATGATGCAGGGAATTTAAGAGGAAAAAAAAAAAGTATGATTGTGTAATTAAAAACTGCAACACACATGCAAACAAATGGCAAGGAAATGGAAGTTGCCTGGGCAACATTAATGCTGACGTTGCCCAAAATCTAAGTGTTTAACTTCACAACTTTAATATTATCATTTTTTAGACAAAATATGTAATTAGCCACAGCCAGTTAGGGATGGTATGGCTCCTGTTGATAATTGGTAATATTTACATTGAAATAAGGAGTAAAATTACTGCTGACGATACTGTATTATTTAATTATACAGTCAGTTTAGAAATGAAATTATATCTGAAGCATTTGAGAAATTCCCTTGAGCAGAAGTGATGAAACAATAATTACTGTAATTTGGCATGAGGAAACTTTGTTGAAAGTCTAGAATTTCACCTAATCAGACAATTTGATTAGTGGTCCATGTGTAGGAGCACTCTGCACAGCTGCTGAGTAATTTCAAAATGCACTGTAAGAAAAGTAATTGTAATAACTATGGATACTTCTGCTTAGCAACTTGCATATCAAATTTATTAAGTTTTATAAGTCAGTTCAGAATAATGTAATTAGTGTAAATTCAGTACCATGGTAGAAAAAAAAGAGAACAGTCTGTGTTTTAGCTTATTGCAAGCACTATGAATAAAAAAAAATTCTGGATTCTCCTGACAATTCAGTTCATGATGCCCAGCAACTACATCTGGGCAAGGTCTGTCAGTTTCATGCCAAATAGCTGTGGCTTTGAAGACACAGAGGTTTCTAAATTACTTTCTGGGAAAAGGGGCATTAACATGAAGGATGCATATGTGCACACAGCTTTCTAGTACCAGTAATGTGGGCAGACTGATGGAAAACAAAAATATGCTCTCTCTGCCCAGCATTGAAAAGACCACTATACAACTAAAGAAAAATAAAAAGACATGTGAAAATAACAACTCAATAAACATATACACAAACACATTCTGAAAATATGAAGGCAATAAAACTTCAGAGTGATCATAAACATTTTGCTTGGAGTTTGAGAACCTGGAAATAGGAGGAGGTAAGATCTCTACAGTCATTGCAGCTCTCTTACAAGACCAGGATGGAAAAATATAGTGGGTTTCCCTGAAAAGAGAATGCCATGCCGAAGGTCCTGGTCATTTCAGTCATTAGTAAAGAGCCCCAGTTTTAAGCGATGTGAATGCACAGATGAGGCATTGCACATTTACCAAACCAAGCCTTCAGCTTAGGCAGGATTGGTGGTGCTTTCCAATGTAATGCCACCATCAGGCCTGCACCTTTGGCTGCAACCAGCCTCTTGTCAGGACGGGTGATCGGTTGTCTGGCTTGTGAGCCTGACTGATGGCTTGTTCTACCTATCAGTGCCTATGGTCATTTGTCTGCATGCTCTAGCACTAGCTCCTGGCTTTTGGCCTTGTACAAACTGCCTGCTCCCAGTCCTCAACTTTGTGTTATAATGGAGTCCTTGGCCTCTAGCCTGCCTTCCGTCCATGTTCTTGCCTTGCCTTTTTGGCTGCAAGTTCACCAGTTTTGCACAAGGTCAGTGATTTTTAAGAAACTGTGTGTCCAGTCAAAGACCAACAAGAGCACATAAGAATACAAGGATATGCTTATGGATCATCTCAGTGGTTCACCTAGCCCAGCCTCCCATCCCCCAGAGGTGCACCAGGTCAAAACATTGGGTCAGTTTCCTGAAGCATAAGATGAGGGCACAGAGGCAGTGAAGCTCCCAGGGTGTATGAGCAGAGAAAAGCTTCACAGAGGAGAATATGCAAGGAGATGCACCCTTTGCTGTAACACAGGAACAACCATAGGGCTTGCCTATGTCATACAACTTTATAGCTCTTCATGAGACTACAACCTGCTGAGAGATCCAGCCATATCCCTCTTCACAAGCTTATTTCCGCTGAGATTCTAATCCATTTCTTCAAAACTGTGAAAGTGAGAGGATGTAAAAATTCAGTTTTTGGATGAAAAAACCCAAACAGTCTCTACAGAGTTGTTTTCATTTAAGCTCAGCTAAGATTGCTTACACATCTTATTGTAACAGTAGGGAAAAAGCAAATGTGATGGGCTGCTAAGAGGCTAGTCACAATCCCCTGACATTGTCTGCACCAAGTTTTATTTTTAAGAAGATATCACAGTGGCTTTCATGCAGGTTCTATTTTTTTGTGTCGAGGGGAAAAAAATTACCTTTAGAAATGTGTGAATCCAGCTCATAGACTGTAAGGCAAGAAGGTACCAACAAAGTCATCCAGTCTGCTCCCTGTAATACAAGCCATAGGGCTTCACCTCCTATCTCTTGTGTATACTCCAACTTCTGGTTGTAAGCAATTTAACTTCTCAGTCCCAGAGATTTTACTGAATTTCAGACTGATAGAATGATATTGAGGAGACATTAAAATTAGGATCCTGCAAATTGATCAAGAAAGTTTTCTCTTTGCACTTTATTCTAAGTATGGACTTCACAAATCAATAACTTGACATACGGACATACTCATTCAGAACTTACTGAAAAAACTATACAAGCACTGAAACAAATGCTGCAAGCAAACATACAGTAACAGAAGAAACAGAACAATCCAAGACAAAACAATACCCACTTTTTTTTTTCTTTTTCTTTCTTATATTTTTTTAGGCCTAATTGCATTTTTAAACCAAAACTCACAGTGACATTGTGTTTAGAGCTCTAAGCTTAAATACAAACTCCATTTTGGAGGGATTCAGTACTCAGCCATTTGAACTGGTTATTAGATTTCTTGAAAGTCCTAAGAGTAACAGGTTGATGGAGATGCTGCTCTCCCTTTACCTGTTGGAGATGGGACAGAGAAGGAAGAGAAGAGGCTTCTGGGAGTAGCAAACAGCACAAAGACACAGCAAATAGGTGACAGTGTTACTTGTGCCAGCCACTCTGTAAGACACACTGAGGGGACTGAGAGAAGCTGTCCCAGGCTGAGCATCTCTGGTGGCCTCACCTCTGAGCTCTCTGCAAGAGGCAAGACCTAGCCTATTACAAACAAATAAATAAATAAATAAATATCACACACTGTTTGTGTGAGTATTTGAGGTAGGAAAGCTAAGCTCTGAGTCATATTTTTCTGCCTAGAATGAACAATGCAAAACATCTCCAATGATTTCAACAGCAATGTACATTCTAAAAAGGTGGGACATGCACTTCAGACCAAAACCTTATCTGAGATTTGCCTTGCCTGATTTCTTACTGTCCTATATTAAAGGGACAAGTTAGGCAATGGTTCACACATATGGAAAAACCCACATATAGAAAAATACTGGCATTTTCCTCTCCCTTGTATTATGAAATGAAGCTAAGATGTTCAGTTAAAAAAAAAAATAAAGTGGGGGGAAATTCTGCTCATATACTTTCAGAGGCAAAAAGGGAAGTGCTGATGCCCAGAAACGTATAGTTCAACATTTCAACCTCTTTGAAAGCAAACTGCTCATGAGACTGCAAGGAATTTTTTTAATACAAAATAAACATTTCCTCCTTTCTGTATACTTGAGTTACCTACAATAGCACAGTTAAAAAGATACCTGATTATGTAGAATAAAAGCTTTTAAATCTTACTTATGGTCATGTTTTTGACCTGCATTCTAAACAGGCAAAACCTTAAAGGTTCTGAGCACCTGCTGCACCAGTCCCCCTGCTGCACATAGCACTGATGGGATTTCTTCATGCTGAACTCACACAGGTAGAATTTCAATAGTCACCTTTCCTGTAGCCATAGACTTTGGTTTATATTATGTTTCTGGCTTATTACCTCAAACACTGAATCTCCACATGACTCCTCTCTCCATGTTTGCTGCAGGTTGACACTGTGTCTGATGCAGTCTGGACCCTGAGAGCACCTTATGTAACTTCTGAGTGACATTTCTCTTCTGCATGAGCCAGATCTGCTCATATGAAGGCAAAGAGAATCACTGACCCTAAAGGTGGCAGAATAAAATGGTGATAAAAAATAGTGAAGGCGAAGAAAAGGAATTGAAAGACTCCTCCTGAAAGCAAACAGGATTTCTCTGGAGTTTATTTTTGCGTGCAAGGTGCTCCTGAGCAACATCCTTTTGAGGAGAATGGTCAGTGGGTTTGTTCAGTCAACTGTACACAGTGAGAGATGCTAAAACTCCTCTGACAGACTCATTTGGTCTCAGAGCACATAAATGGATAAACTGACAAATGGCATACTGTTGTTTAGACAGATATTTATGCTTCCACCATTAATAGCTTTGCAAGATAATCCACTGAAAAAAAAACCATGCTAAAAACCAAACCAAAACACCACTCTGAACAGCAATATAGAGTCTCTGGAGAGTGAGACCTCAACACCTACATATTTAAATAACTTTATGGATGCTGATGGTTCCCCTTGACTCAAAAGGATTGTTCTCATGTTTATGTCATGTTTGGCTTGTAATATATCCCTACACGGGCTGGTGTGCAGAGATGAGCAGCAGCCTGCTACCTCAGAAAGTATGTGTTGTTGTGTGAGGATCACAGGAGCAAACTGCAGGTAATGCTATGAAAATCAAGATCCCTTCCACGGAATAAGAGGAGTATGTGAAATTTTGGCAATGCAGCAGCTACCAGAAGTGCTACTCCACTTGGGTCTAACCATAATAAAATGTCATTGTTGATATGTGTTTTCCTTCCCTGAGAAATTTCAGAGGAATTGTTAGTGAAATCTAACATCAGCTCTGTTAAACTACAATATTGCTGGTATTTTAAGAGGTACAAAGGATAAAACCAAGAAGCAGAGTAAGCTGTTTAGGATTTTTTCTGCAAGAACTCTACCTTCCCTGCTAAGATCACATGCATGCCCAGAACCTG
The DNA here is from genome assembly GCF_000747805.2 of Chaetura pelagica. Classification (NCBI taxonomy): domain Eukaryota; kingdom Metazoa; phylum Chordata; class Aves; order Apodiformes; family Apodidae; genus Chaetura; species Chaetura pelagica. The sequence goes on along the minus strand of NW_009970718.1, from coordinate 3,641,049 downwards.
CCCTAATAAACAAGTGTATCTCTGAAGGCTGATTTGCTGAAGGACTGTGATCTAAAGCTTCAGTGGGGACTGTAGAATCAACTCTTTGGTCAAGAGCATAAGTTGTTTTTTCACCTGCTTCAGCAGTGAAGCACATGATTGCACAAATGCACCTGGACTTCTGCTAGTCCCTCAGTGTCTTCTTGTACCTGAAGGAGTTTTCTTCATTGCTTAAAATAATGTGAGGTTGCTTTTTTTTTTTCCTATCCCAGAGCAGCTAACCCAAGTCACTTGTCCTTAGGCAGAAAACATAAAGAAGACAAGTCACTTTTGCTTTTCCTGAGGCAGACTTGCCAAATCAACCCCAAGCATACTGTCAAAATTACTGCCCAATTACATGGGGAATGAGTGCACCCTGCCTTCGGTGTGTTTTACAGCAGGGCAGCCCATGTGCAGCAGTTGCCCCAAGCTACAAAGCAGCTTTTTTAGCAGCCAAGCTGATCCCATGGTGTTCCTCACCAAATCCAAGCCTCCAGGCAGCTGTGGAGCCTTTTCATTTGGAACTGAAATGATTAACCAAAATTGTAATTGCAAATCGCTGTTTGGTTAGACTTCAATGCCCACAGATTAATGAGCTATCTGATTAGAAATCTGAAGTTTGAAATATGTTTATAAAATTACACTTCTTGCTCTTAAATTTACATGTCTCCAAGGAGGTGATTTTGAATTTATGTAGTAAGTTTCTCAGCATGTTTGCTTTAAAGTATTTCCTGCACTCAGGTCTTACATAATGTGTTTAGAGGAGGGTCCCAAAAAGAGACTTTGAATTACTTTGACTGTGAAAACATGAAGTTCAAAGTAAAAAAAGGTATTTTGGAGCTACTTTGTGTGTGTGGGTGCAAAGGGTCACGTCTGTAAGCATTCCCAGTGTCGGACCCAGAGTTTAGAAAGAAACTATACTTTGTTTACTCATCAGGAAAGATTTTGTAGTTTTTGCAAGTGAAGGACTCTTCAGATTTTATTTCTAACAGCTGCAGCTTAATAAACAACTTCTATCTAAACCCACCTTCTTCAGTGCATAAGAGGTCTAAAAGAGAGCTGTAGCCTTCTCACAAACACCAACGAACTTATAAAAACATCTGGAGCTCTGTTTGGCTGGACTGCATTGACACTGAAGCTTCTTCTCAATTTATTATCAGCAAGGAACAAGTTAAAAAAATAAAGATCCAACATTGACTCATTTATTATTTTTTTTCCCCATTTTTTTTTTCTTTTTTCTTGTTATAAATAATATGTGCTTAAGTCTTACCAAATATTGTAGTTTTTGCTGGGCTGTTTGTCTTCAGCACAGTCATCAGTTTATAGATTAGACTATCCTTTTGTGCAAACTCCTTCTTGTATTTTATAGACAGCAGAATAATTAAATGAATGTAATTATTTTGCCTAGAATAAATCAGTATACATGGAGATGATGAAAGATTTAATAAAAATATTTTCTCCATTAGGGATTAGTTCTGCATTCTCTACTATGAATAGCATTTACAAAACTTATGCTATTCCCACTCTAGTCAATGGGACTACTCACAAGGGTAAAGTGTGCAGTGTTTGACCTTATCCCTGTTCATTAATGCCTATAAAAATTCCATTAGGCTACTTCAGGAAAAAACACATAGAAAGAGAACACTAATAATTTTAGTAATATTACACACAAACTAATAAAACTCTCTGACAACGCTAGAGCCCTCTGGATCATCATCTCAGTCTTGTTTTGTTAAATGCTATTATCTCTACCGACAGTGCCAAAATTAGAGCAGTGGAAATTTGTTGCAAATAATTAATGGTATAAATAAAGTATTTTTTTTTCCCTGATGGATAAGTTACCTGTGAGCATGTGATTTTTCCTATAGATTAAAAATATGCATGTAAATGCCACGGATGAATTATTTGAATTCACTGCACCCACAGTTTTATTATCTCAGTCCCTTGCTGTAGCTTATTCTCCTGATGAACTGACTTGGGAGAATCTTTACGGCACTGCTTACGAGTTCCTGACCAGATAAATATGTGAATAGCTGCACTGGTTGGCTTTACCCTTACTGATACTGCCACGTTCTTCCTCTTCCCCTTGTACTTACTTCCTTTCTCAGTCTGTACGCAGATCTCAACAGATGTTTTGCCTTTACTTCCATCTCCTTACCCTTATTTTTCCAGATCCTTCAGTCAAGACCCAGTCTGTGCTACAAGAGTCTCCTCACTGATCTAAATTCTTGTCTTTGGTGTTTATCTCAGGCTCACTCCACTGACAGCAACAGACCCAGCTTCTCCACAAGTAGAATGTGGCTTTTCTTCAACTCCCCCACTGTGCCAGATCACAGCAGCATGTCCTTACACCACTAAAATCAGCTCCGACCATTGTTAGCAGAATTGCTACTCCAACAACCTTTTATAATTGGCTCTCGTATTTTCCACCCTGATCTGCAATTGAGACGACATTTTCTCAGTTAAATATTCCTCCCACAAAGGAAGGAAAGAAGTCACAGTCTTTTGCTCACTGAAAAGGCACCAATCTCATCCCTTCTCCTTACCAAAATGCGTTAGCTCTGGCACTACCACAGCACAGGAGACTGAGTCCACCTCAATGCAAGTGCTTTTTGCTCCCACACTTAATTCTAAATTATCTCCCCCACCCAGTTAAGATTTCTCATCTGACTGCAATTTCCCAAAATTGTAATGGTTGAGGGACTCATCATGAGTCTCTGCTGTAGCAGAGGAGCAAGAACCAAGATCTTCTTGTAGCCACTCTCAAAGTCAGATGCCTTAGCAAAAGATTCACCCAAGCTACAGGACGGAAGCACACCATGGACACTGAAGTTTTAGCACTGGACCCAGCTGATTTAGGCTAATGATTGGACTTGATGGTCTTTTCCAACCAGAACAATTCTGTGAAGTTATTAAACACTTAGCCTGCTGCAACTGCTCTCAAACAGCACTTGAACAGAAGTGATGGATGTTTCCTACAGAAGAATACTGCTGCAGCAGCTCATTCTGATGACTGTGCTGTAAGCAGTCTCCTATGCTAATATTTAACGTTCCGTGACAGATCATATCTAAAAAATGCTGGAGAACCTGACTGACCAGATGTATGGGGTCAGGGGAAATCCATCGAGAAAAAAATATGAAAGTAAGGGAAACTATAAAAGCAAAGTAAAATCTGCTATTGGTGGCAGTTCCTACAAAACTTTGATTTTCAGTTGTGTCTAAAAAATATTAATGATTATTGGTTTAGCTGGAAATTATTTAATGTAAACAATAAACTGAAGGGCTCAATCTTATTCAGCCTTTACACAATATTTTGAATCAAAGCTGCAATTTCTGCCACATGAGGCATAAAATCAATTAAAGAGTATTTATGCTCCAGCAGACTTGTAACTACATCGCTTAAAGTTCAGTCAGTCTGTGTTTTAGTGCATTTTTGTTATTTTCCAATCTGAATCTGGTCTTCGTTAAAGATGTTTAAATGTATTCTCTTTCCAAACCCATTTGGCTTTTCTGGTTCCTTCTGCTCATGGGGTCTATGCCAGTTTGAATCTTACCCTTTTACAAACATGACACACACATTTTATTAATATGACTATTTCCATTAGCAAAGCTATCTGGAGTTAGTTTACCCACTACTACAGTAACTGCTATTTTGCATTCAGAAGTATTATTCCCTTTAACAGGTCAATTGCTGCATAGGAGATGGACCACCTATATTGATAAGGTTTGGAACTGAAGGCTTGTGAAGAGAAAGCTGCTCTGACATGGATGCAGGAGGAGAATGGGAAATACAATCCCATTGGATTGTATCATGCAATGGAAGAATATGTGCTGGGCTGCCTGATGTTAAAGAAAGCAAATCTTCACCATTCTCTACCCTTTGCCACTCAGCATGCTGCCCATCCCTGATAAACCAACAATTGCTTTGGGTGAGTTTTGTTCGCTTAGGCAAAGCATGAAACCATGTCTATACAAACATGGTGCCTGAGAGCACCTCCTGACTTCCTGGGGGAAAGTATCCCATGTGTCCATAAGGATGTTGGGGAGTGATTCTGAATCCTACAGAGGAGTAGAGACTGTTGAAAGATTAAATCAGGCCATCTTGAGGTTGACGACTTTTTAAATTAGCTCTAGAGCTGCGGCAGGATCTCACTTCTGAAGTCCATGCAGGAAATCGTGCCTATGTGTCTACTGTTATTAGCAAATGCTTGGGTGTGGGATAGCTGAGAGTAACAGAGATAATTCCACTGAAGCAAGCAAAAATGTTTCTCAGATGCCTGTATAATTCCTCAGGAAGCAATCAAGACAATCCTCCTGCCACAAAGCTTTCAGAGAGATGTGGCATGCCTGAGTTGAGTGTGAAGGATGGAAGACAAAGGATTCTGTGCTCAGATGTTTGCTTTCTTAGACTGATTATCAAACAAACCCCATTGTTTGATGACAATTTGCATGACTGCCAGTTTCCATTTCCCTCAGAAGAGGCTGGCAGTAATAAGACAAAGGGTACAGTGTCCTTCTTCATAGTTTTGCATTCCTACCATGCTGCCACTGATACACCCCAACAAAAAATAAGGACAAAATGCCATGAAGACTTACAGTGCTGCTGTAAGGTGGTTGTAGGGGGAAAGGTGATTTCAGTACCAAGCCAATTTATGCTGCATTGACATGTTTGTGACCTTATGGCCTAGGGCCTTCACTTCAACTTCCAGATTCATCAGACCTGAACCCTAACTTGAAATGTTAACAATGTCCCAGCAGGCTCTCACTGTAGCCAGTGCAGCAGATGAACACATACACTCCTCAGTGGGAAAACTGTTCTACCTACACTCACAGTGAGCCTGGATTTGAATCAAAAACCTCCAAAAAAATTGAAGTCCAGATGACTTCTTCCTATTCATTAGGATAGGATAGCTCAGCACCTGCATAGTATTTCTGTTGCCACCTTTGTTTTGTGAATGTACGAACAACACAGTCCAACCCTTGGCACCATTCTTCAGCGTCCTCCCCCTGGACCTTCACACACTGTTAAACGCATTATCTTGGTAAGCACACACCTGCAGTGGCTCCACATGCACCTTTTTCAAAGATCTTCTCATGTCAAGCACTGGATATTTAGTTTTATTATTTGTGCACAATTTATGAAGCACAAAAATGAACAACCTTTTTTTGTGACTTACCCCAGTTAATCCCAAATTTAGGCTAATGTGTTGTTTTTATTTTTTTTTAGGAAAGTACAAGAAAGTATTATCTCAAACTATAAATAATAATAATAATAACAAAAAACCCAACAATTCCCCTTTATAAGGGATAAGCTGGAGGGCATTACAAAGACTATTTCATTTATGACAGTTAATTGCACTCATACAAAATCACCCTTGTGTTTTGTAATTTTTTTACCACAGCAGAAAACAATCAGTTTTAGTATTAGTTCCCTCTTGGGGTTTGCAACATGCCTAGTAACAAACTAGACCTTAATTCCACAGCATGCAACCCATCATTTTCTAGGAAATGGCAGGTTTCAAGAAGTACTAGGATGAGGTGATTTAAACAGCAACTTTCTTGAACTTACCATGCATACAGTAACAGATCTTATTAAAAACCCACCTTTAATTACTTTTGAAAGGTCCATTTATGTGACCAACAGACTGACACAACACCTCTTATGTCATGCAGAGATCACCCCTGAGATGTCTCTGGTCTCCTGGAATTCAAGCTCTTTATCTGCAAATTATTATGCTGCCTAAGCTGCAGATAAGCTGATACTAGGACATTTTCTGTGAGCTTTTGATTGCATTATTTTCAATAACTGTAACACTACAGAACTGATGGAGTTCTGTACCACAAAACAGAAGCCTGGTTGTTCCTACATATCAATTTTTAGTAAGTTTTAAAAGTTTTCTCTTTTACAAATGATAATGCTTGAAAAGTAATTTTTAAAAATTATTATTAAAGAAAAAATATGGTTAGCATAAATGTGTCTAGGGTATTTTTCCTTTTAAAAGAACTCATGGGTTATGTACATAGAGGAAAAAAATTAAGGAATAATATGTTAAAAATATCTGGCATATAATTAATTAACCAGGAAAAGAAACAAAACTACTACTATTAAAGTAGTGTACATGGTTCAAGTTGATACAATGTAGATAACAAGTCCTACAGATTGTAGACTTCTCTGTAAACTGCACTCATGTTCAGTACAGCTAAAGCCAAATACAGGCACAAAGAATACTTTTAAAGTACAGTTAGTGCTTAATGGACAACTGGGAATGCAGATATGGTAAAAAAAAAAAATTAAAAAGAAAAATCTGGTAAATTAGTGAAGTTTATCAGTTTCCTAAATTCCTCCTTGACCCTTGAAATATTCTGATCTGCTCCAGAGTTTATGAATTATAAATAGGTACAAACCAGTAATTATATTGTGATTAAATATTATACTCTCACTATTTGTTTTTTTTAATTATTTTTGTAGAAAAATCATTAAATCAGAAGCAAAAAGTGAGTGGTAGCAGCAGTGTGCTGTTCAAATGCTACCACACTCAGTGACAAAGCTGTTGCTCCTGCGTGGATTTGTTGAAACTGAAGTGGGCAGAAAGTCAGAAAATGAAATCGCTGAAATATGAAGAGCAGAAGAAATGTAGATAAACCATCAACAGATATAAGAGGAACGACATGAAAGAATGAGAAGTAGTTTAAATTTTGACCAGTGTTACAGGCCAGTGTTTCCTGGATCTGTACAATTCTGAGCTGGCTATGAAGATTCTCTCACTGCCTCAATAGCAAACCAGAATAAATGAGACATACATCTACTTTCCTGTTTACTCCCACTCCTCATGTCCTAAATGCACATGTCCAAGAACAGTGTTGCAAACAGAATCAGGAAGCAGAAATTCATGATTCTCCACTCATTCCACAACCAATATTACTTGAACAAGACAATACTCTTGTATACTTTTACTGTAGTTGGTAAAAACTTGTGGTAAACAACAGCATGGAATACTTTTCAGAAAGAAGAGCTGGGATCCTCAGCAGCACAGTATCCACATCATGTGACAAGGAAAATGTTAACATATGAACATCCACTTCTTGGCCACCTATAAAGCATGGCTTGATGATTACTGCAGCAGCATAAAAGATGGGAAGGTATTCTACACTCAAGGCTCACAGAACAACTAGGAGATATATTTGAGCAAAACCAAGACAAGAAAGACTGAGCAATATGCTAACATATCCCAATGAAAAGAAAATTATTTAATGTGGAATGGTTAGCCAGGGTGGATGCCTCTGGATATTGTCTGCAGAAGTTAATTTTTCTGGAAAGCGCACTCTGATATCTTGTAAATCCCAAAATGCAAACAAGTAGATACGCTATGAGATTGGGCATCAGAGGAAGAAAAACTTTACAGTTTATGAAACTGTCTGACAGTTTTGAGGCAGAAAATAATGGGTTTGGAGAATTCTAAAGGCTGTGGCAACTGCAGCTCAATGCACTTCCCATCAATTTTGCCTGGTAACAAGATATCTCAGAAACAAATCAGTGATGATAATGTGACAATCCTCTTGGAAACAGCCTGCTTCCAAAAGAAAAAGTTGCCCACTTGTTTAAGTATTGGTAAAAAAGGTTTAAAACTTGTCTAAAAAGCCTAACCTGAGGACAAGACATTCCTCCTTAAGCACATGTCTGACCAAGGCAATGCATTTCAAAGCTATGCATGGCTGGCAGTGTGGTTGTGGTACCTGTCTGTGGACTGGGACTCATGAGCCCAGCTCTTTGCACTCCTGCCTAAATCTGCTTCCAACATGAGTAGTCTGTTAGTCATCAGCACAGATAACCAAACCCAACTCAATATCAACATGAGCCAGAGCACTCCCTTTATGTGCCCTGACTACAAACTTTGATATGCCATAATAATGCTTTCCTGATGAGCTATAAACACTTGGGATTGATCTTGAGTAGAACTGGAAAGAGTTCAGAAGTCCAGCTTACTTGCTATAGCAGGGATGGCTTTCTTAGGAAAAATGCAGGCACAAGTGATAAAATGAGACTGGAGGTAAATGGATGATTTGCAGTTTTCTCTGACTAATAAAATAACTGTCCTGCAACTATACCTAACGTACAAACCTCAAGACTGTTACCCATGCATTTTGCAAGGCAAGCGTGGCGGAGCTGGGCACCACGTAACAGGCTTTGCGTAACAACCCACGGAACCATCACTGCTCAATTTTCAGTCAATTCTGACACATTAGTAAGTGTGGTTCCAAACTGCTGTATCCTTCAGCTGGACATGCAGCCTGCGATTTGCTGGCTCTGGGAGCCCAAATTTTATAGTCATGAGTAGGAAACAATGTAGTTGTTCTCTGGAGTAAAGAATGGAAAGAAAAAGGCACGTGTTGGTTAATGCGCTGCAGTGCTGATCCACCCTCTAATTTGGGGAGTGGAGTCAAACAATTCCTCTGCCTCACTTTGTATGGAAAACTGATTTTGTCTTTGGACTATTACTGTAAAGCAAAGGATACTCCCACGGCTTGTGAAACAAAGGCTATCAGAGTTAGAAGAAAGACATTCCCTGATTTCCACAGGCACTGGGTGAGGCTCAAACTTTATACACTTTTGGAGTCACTTAACTGAATAAATGAGGCAAACTGTATTGGCCATTATTAAGGGTTAGTATTTAAAGGCAACATAAGTATCAGAGAGAGTTTATGCCACTAGAACTTTTTACCCATGCAGAAATATAGTTGAAATAATTTTAAAAAAAATAAAAAATAATAAAAAAAATTCAGTACTTGTCAGTAGAAAGATTCACAGCCTTTTGAACAGAAATGAGCAGGAACATTTTTATTTTATAAACATGTATATATTCATATCTATCTTCTACTTGCTTGACTAATTGACATTCGCTGTATTCCTTGGTTTTTAGATCCATTTGAACAAGTAAAGCAGAAATAAAAGACTTCAGAATCTCTGGGGTACTGCAGCTGAAGCCAAGCTTCTCTGAACTGAAGTAAATCTGTATCTCTAGCGAAATGAATAGACCCCTTCAGCCTGAACCAGCTGAGAACCAGCTCCTTTTGGGCTGTTTTCTGGAAATACTCTAATAGAATTCATTCTCACAGTCAATACAAATGTCATTGTCCTGGGCTGCCGCTGTTGGGACAAGACTAACATCCGCTGGCTTGGAATTGAAAACTCTTTGGACATTTTACTATCTGTATTTCTGGCAGACACAAAGTGACTTCCCCCCCCCCACACACCCACCTAACAAAATTACTGTCTGTCTATGCTTTGGAAATTTTCTCCCTCGCCGTGTCTTCGGGGAGGGTGCAAAGGGCGGGTGACAGCCCTTCCTTCCCCTGCTCGGCTGCCCAGGGCAGGCAGTGCGGGAGCAGGAGCTGCTGCAGCCCCGGGGGCCGGTGGAGTTCCTGGGTTCCCAGGGAACAGCCCTGGCACAGGCTGGCAGATCCCGGCGGCACCGACGGTCTCCAGCATCAGACTCACCGCAAGGTGCTTGTGCCGTTCCCTCCCAGGAGTTAACAGATAAAGTTTTCGGTTCTCCGCTGCCAACTAGGGCTGTGCTGACGCTGGGAAAGCAGGAAAAGCTCCATGAGGAAGCCCTGCCCGGCACACAGCGCCGGCACAGACAAAGAGAAGACGGGTGTTCCACGGGCAAAGCACCGCAAGTGGCAGCAGAAGCAGGTGAGCTGCGGCAGCAGCCCTGCCTGCC
>NW_009970718.1:3587920-3631105 GCF_000747805.2 Chaetura pelagica | reverse complement strand
AGCCCCGCGCCCCGAGTGAGCCCCGCGTGAGCCCCGCGTGAGCCCCGAGTGAGCCCCGCGCGCTGCCGGACCCGGGCGGGGCTGTGCCCGGTGCCGCCCCCACCACCCTCCCGGCAGCAGGACCCGCCCCAGCCCCGAGCAGCGGCGAGCGGGGAGAAGACACCGATCTTTGGGCAGAGAGCGTGATGGAGACCGCGCTCCGTGAGCCGGCACGTTTGCTGCCCTCATTAGCAGCATCCATGGCAGGGGGGTTGGGGACTAGATGATCTTTAAAGGTCCCTGCCAACCCACACCGTTTCATGATCGCATGTATGATTAAAAGGGGGAAGTTGGGAAACCATTGTATTAATCACTGTGCATTTCATACTCGTAGAATCAAGGAATGGTTTGTGTTGGAAGGGACGTTAAAGATCATCTAGTTCCAACCCCCCTGCATGGGCAGGGACACCTCCCACTAGACCAGTTTACTGAAAGCCCCATCCAACTGGGTCTTCAGCACTTGCAGGGATGAGACATCTACAGCTTTCCTGGGCAACCTGTTGCAGTGTTTTATAACACTCACAGTGAAGAATTTCTTCCTAATAGCCACCCTAAACGTACCCTCTTTCAGTAATGATACATCTATACACATAAATTTTATTACCTGCTCCTAACTTTTAAATTTCTTAAATGCTCACCAAACTTTTCTTTCATGGTGTTTAACCATCTTTTCTGGCCAGCTGGTAAAGGGTAACACACACACACATACAACTTTTGCAACTGGCTGTATCATAGTATTTATACACGATCAAATCATAAGCTGATCAAACACCACCTGAACTAGTTAGGGAACAGGTTTTCTTACCAGAGTCGAGATTTTACAAAGATTCCTCTGGTTTTGTCCATATGCTTGCCTTTTGAAAACCAGGTCAAGAGTGAAACCCATGTGTCTTTTTAAAATAAATATGTCAAAATATACACCCAAGCATTGAAGGGCTCATTATTGCTAAGTACTTCTGAAAATGTGAAGCCCACATACGTAAAAAAAACCCCATACCAGTACATATTGGCAGTTACTTGGAGAAAGTAGAAGTCAGAGGGGGAAGGTTCAAGGACTGAATAAAAAGCCTATCTTTGGAGTTCTATTGATGTCTTCAACTCAGCTGTTTCACAGGTGAGAGGTTGTCCTTATCTGCACACATAAGCCAGGAGAATTTTGCAATAAAGGGAATGCAGAATTGTCACCATGCAGAAATACCAAGGGGGCATAAGTGCTGACAAAGGGATTTGAGTGCTCAGCAATAAGCCAATCTACTCACATGTGTTGGTTAGAGAGGAATGTAGAGAGGTCCTCGAATGGAAAGACATCTGGAGGGACGCCTACAGAGGAATTGGACTGAGCCTGAATACTGGGAAGAAATGGAAATACGACTGGAAAAACAGATTGAAGAAATGGGGGAGTCCTGTTTGGGCTAAGGAGAAGAGAGCAAGATAATTTTGGTGGTGGTTTTGGTTTTTGTTTGTTTATTTTATTTTGTTTCACTTTTTTTTTTTTTGTCTTGTTTTATTTTGTCATTGTTTTTTCTGCATAAGGAACCAATACCTATGAGCAATCTGCTTGCAGTCTCTAGTCTATTGCTGACACCTAAATGTCCCACAGGACCCAGGATGTCTAAAGCGTACGAATAAGAATCTGGATCAAAACCTGTTTGTCAGATAAGCTTGTTACTTGCTAATATGGTTATCTGTTGTCAAGCAGCTGTGTGTTAGGGTCAGGACAGGGCCTGGCAGTACAGTGAGTTCTAAGTGCAAGTGCTTTCAGACAAAACGAGAGATTAAATTGGGAAGTTTTGGAGCAACTCTGCTTAATAAAGACCTGCTCACATTGATCGTTTGCAAAGAGTTTGCAAGAACATGAATGAATTCATCAGAACAGAAACAACCTCACTCGACCTTACTGGTGCCAGCACTGGTATTAGCAAATGAACATTATTTGATACGGAGCATTTTTCTCACTCTGTTAGTTAAAGAATGTAGCATAGAGCTGAAATGGAGAAGGAGCGAAATACGACCGGGGATACCCACTAGGGAGTAATGATGCATAGTAAGACACTTGTTTTCTTGTCTCCCAAGTTTGGTGTATGGTGTGCTGCCCTGTGACACAGACAGTCTGCCTCAGGCCATGTCAGCATGTGCCTTACTGGTTGTCACGACTACTTCAGATGTTGCACTTGGTGAAGTTGCAAGAAGAGAGGGAATTACACAGCTCCTTGCCTGGAGCATTTACCATGGGCTGACTCAGCCACAGACTCTGGGTGGTTTTTATGTGTCAGGCCAATTGCAGTGACATCTTTACATACCTGTATTGCACAATACTTGGCTGCACCTCTTCCTTTTTCATCCTTCCCAAACTGAGGTCCCACTGGTGACATCTTACTTCCTAAAGGATGGGAGGAGAGCAGGGACTGTTACAGACAGGACAGAGCTTACTACTGGGACAGGGGATTTGTTGGGAATACACACCAAGGATATAATTGTTACCTTAGTTACCTGCTTCCTAAAGCTACAAAGTGAAAGAATAATTAAAATAATGTGTAGAAAAGAAGAGCACTTAAAAATCAGACTATATGCAAACTGTGGTTTTTTAACTTGAGTCTGATAAAAATAAAGTCTACTTCTTCAGTCCTGCTCTCACTATAAGGTTTCTCCCAGAAATTACAGAACAAAAAGATTTTGTAGAATTCATTCGGCCCTCAGTTCCTGAATGTTCAAACTCATAGATTGCTTTAGAGATGAGTTTTGCCGTTATCTGAAAAGGCCACGTCTCTGTCTAAAATTCCCCTAATTTTTTTTAAAATGCAGAGTTATTTGGTTTTTAATTCTATACCTGATACAAATATTTACATGTGTATCTTTGGCAAGTCACCTAAGCTTCAGCAGTTCAGTTTGGTTACTCCTGAAAAACAGAGATCTAAAAAAAAATAAATATGAACCTAATAAAGAGAAAAATGCAACAGCACCACCCTGCTGCCATCTCTTTGTCAGATGTATAATAACAGAAGAATTGCAGTTAAAAGAATTGCAGTTGTGTAACCTCTAGCCAACAAAGAAAGTTTTTCAAAAGTCAGCTGAAATGAAAAAGTTAAGCTAAACCAAATTCTTTCCCCCCCTAATTCAATCATAGCTGTTTTCAATTTTATTGAAAAAAAAATCATAAAATGTTTTAACATTCCTAGTAGTGAGAAACAGAGCAGAAGTCTGCAGAGCCAGTGGAAAAATTGCTTCAATGAGTAAGGGTTTCATAGCAACCATAACAACACAGGTTAGCAAGGGACCAAAAGAAGTAGTTTAGTCCGGTGATGAAAGAACTTTGATGCGGGAACCACGTCTCCCACTGACCTGCATCTGGGCCGGCACTGGCATCTCTCAGTCACAGGGCTTTTCTCGGTAAGTGTGGTGCTGAGCATCAAAAATGTGGTTTATTGCTGGTCTGGTCTATCCCCCAGGTTTGAATATATCCAGATGTTGGTGACAAATGTTTGCCCATCGTGTACTTCACAGTCTACGGTGAGGAGACCATAAGGTCCACAGGTAACCTCTTGCCAGGATTTAACTCCTGTCAATACTCAGTCAAAATAATTTTGCAGCAAATGAAGCTATTTTCCTCTTTTCCTTTTCCCAGCATCCATGAGCTGGTAGTTGTCCTCTTAATAATAAAATATTACATATAACCATTTTAGTTCCTCTGAAAGCTTTTGTCATGCAGACTATAGGGAAGAACTTCTTCCTAATATCTAACCTAAATCCCTTCTCTCAGTTTAAAACCATTACCCCTTGTCTTATCACTATCTTCTCTGATGAAAAGCCCCTCCCCAGCTTTCCTGTAGGTCCCTTTCAAGTACCTGGAAGGCTGCTATAAGGTCTCCCTGGAGCCTTCTCTTCTCCATGCTGAACAGTCCCAACTCTCTCAGCCTGTCTTCATAGCAGAGGTGCTCCAGACCCTTGATTATCTTTGTGCCCCTTCTCTGGACCTTCTCCAACAGCTCCATGTCTTTTCTGTGCTGATGGCTCCAGAGCTGTACACAGCACTCATGACCAGAGCAGAGTAGAGGGGCAGAATCCCCTTCCTGGCCCTGCTGACCACACTTCTTTTGATGCAGCCCAGGATGCAGTTGCTCTCAGGGCTCCAGCACACACTGGCGGCTCATGTTGAGCTTCTCATCCACTACCACCTCCAAGTCCTTTTCCTCAGGACTGCTCTCCAGCCATTCTTCCCCCAGCCTGTATTTGTGCCTGTGGTTGTGCCAACCCAGGTGCAGGACCTTGCACTTGGCCTTGTTGAACTTCATGAGGTTGGCACTGGCCCACCTCTCCAGCCTGTCAATGTCCCACATACTCACACAACCATCATGTAAGTGTTCAGGTGGTCTGTCCTGGGTTACTTGAGCCCAACACAATGGAAAAAGGGCTGTGGAGTCTTCATTCTTGGAGATATTCAAAAGCCAGCCGGACGTGGTGCTAGGCAACCAGATCTAGATGGCTCTGCTTGATCAAGGATGTTGGATCAGATGACCTCCAGAGGTGCCTTTCAAAGTCAGCCATTCTATGACTCTGTGAAGGGACACCAGGTATTGGGTGTTCATTCCATCTGATAAACAATTACTAGTTGTTTGACAGGTCCTTTATACACATGAGCTAAAAATTACTGAGACATGAATCTTTTGAGTCAGAATTTTGCTTACTTCCACCTCCATAACTTTGAAGCATCTGCTCCAAGTGTCTTAAGGCCATAGTCTGTATTCCAGATGAGCTGAAAGGAAAAGGAGTGACATATGTTACATGCTGTAACCTTCTCCCCATCTTCCTGTTGTTAGAGCTGACAGGCAGACCGTGGTTGGTTTGACTGGAGTGCAGGCCTCCTGGGCTTAACAGTCTACTGCCCTCAATTTTAGTCTTATAGACCATGTCCTTGTTTATTAATATAGTCCGTTTTTTATATTGTTCTGCTGTTACTTCCTGTGCTTATGCAGCTATATCCACTCATACTTCATTACCAGTCAGTACCTCTGTACACCTTCTTCTGTTGCTTAACCCTTTATTTTATGGTACAAGGCCCAGCAACAAATACTGTATTCCAGGTAAGAACTCACTCAAGGAATACAATTGCTGCACCATTTGAATGTGATGCTTCTTCTAATGTATCTCAGAGCAACAACTACTTATTTTTGGCAGCAGTATCACATTGTCGTCTCCTATTTCTATTGTACTCTGCAATGAGTCCTAGATTAATTTCTGCAGTTGAGTTCTTTGTCAGGATATTTCCCCTTTTGTATTTCTGTAGTAGATTTTTTTGCTCCTAAGTGGGAATTTCTTACCTCCCCCCCACCTTGTTTTTACTATATTTCCTCATTTGACCAAATTTTTCTCACTGTCAAGATAATTTTGAATTGAAATATTGTCTTTCACAGTGCTTGCAAACTGATTGGGAACAAAACCCATATTCCTTAAACCATAGTCATAGCAGAATAAAGACCATAGGCATCAAGGAAGCCGACAATCAGCAAGGGTGGAGGACTGGTAGTTCAAGTGTACTTAAAAAAAACACCTTGGAGGAAAGATTTTTGGGGGAAACTTACAAATTATTGAAAGATACTTTATTGAAGCTGCCACAGGAAATTATATCAGTGAAGACAAAATTTGTGAAGAATAGCAAGAGACAAGTATCACTGAGGAATTCTTTAAGGATACAAAGGTCAAAGTGGTCCATCACTGTGGGATTCATTGCAGAGTGGAGAACACAGCCATCTTTCTGGTCTGCATTCTTAGGTGGAATGAAAGAAGTATTTATCCTGGAGATGAAACAAAGTCTGTTATTTCACATTTCATAAAACATTAGACTTTTCCACTTTTTCATAACTACTGGGACATGGTACCTTTGTGTCTGAATTTTAAACCTGAGTTTTAAAGGAATACTTGTAGAGATTGAAACTCAGTAGCAGAAAAGAGACCATTTGAAATGCTCTGTCATATAGCCAGCAAAGTCTCTGCTCCAATGGAGAAATAAAATCAGAGAGAAAACAAAAACAAATAATATGGTCATTCATCACAATAAATTCTCTTAACTGCACCAAATTATTCAGAAAGTTGCTGCATTAAAAGTCAGTAAAAGAAAATGTAGGAGAATGTACTCCAGTTCACCACACTATGTATTTTTCCTGGCACTGTTAGGTTAGTGCTTGCAATCTGCTCCAGTCTAGAGAAAAAATGGCTGTGAAGAGTTTTGAGATAATTTTATTTCACCAAGCCTTTGTGTTTATTTCAGCATGATTCACAGATAGGGAGAGCAGTGAAGCATTAAGGGAAACTAAAATTATCCAAACCTTGTAGAATGACAGTATTTTTCTTTTACTTTGGTCATGTTTCCAATTGTATGTAATCCTCCCAGATTTCTTAGTTCTCACTCTTGTATCCAGCCTCCAGTCTGAGATGACAACTTCAGTCTCTTTTGCCCTCTATTGAAGTGAATTGGTAATAACAATTGCCAATAAAATGGGAGCTATGATATATATAAAGGGGATATAAATAATTGATCTCAGACCAGTGACGTGTGTAATTACTTTATGTAGAAATCTCGTAAGTACTGCCAAGTCTTCTGCTGGCTCTTATCTATGTGTTCATTTTACCTTCTTTCACTAGCTGTCCTTAGTATGGGATGTAGACACAGAAATTATATGGCAAATTTTTTTCTGATATTTTAAACCTGTTTAATATAAAGATTATAATTCTTAGAAAGGGTCTCTAAATGGCCAATGTATACCTGAGAATAACAGACTAAGAGTTAAAATACTTGTATCTTTCTAACGCAAATGTCTGAACTCAAATAATTCAGAATATTTAAATTTCAGGGAATTAATGGGGTTATTTAAACAGGTGAATTATAAAAAAATGCCTACAATAATTTCATTTGCAGTGTGCTATACTAGTTTTATGACATTTTAATTGTGCTTATAAAAAAATAAAGTAGTCCCATATCTGTATGGCTATCCTTAAATCACAGGAAATGACTGTAGCAAATCTTACTCATTCTTCAAGAGGCAGCCTGTGTTCTCAGGCATCCTGGCGCACCCTGCAAGCACATGGTAGATGACAGCATTACCACAGTGAGGTGGTGAAGAAGGCAAAGTCATCCAAATGGGTTAGTTAGCTCAGATACAGTACATTACTAACATGACTAGTCCTTTCAAAGCTGGTGCTAGTCAGTGTCATGCTGCCTTTTGTATGAGCATATACCAAGCTGCTCCAAATTATAATCACAGAAACTTAGAGTCACAGAGTGGTGGGGGTTGAAAGGGACCCATGAAGATCATCTGGTACAACTCCCTAGTCCAACAGCAGCAGGCCAGTTTTTGGTCTGTTAGCTGGGTAAATCAGCAGGAGGCCTTTACTGACTTAAAAGGCATTTTGTTTAGACTTATGTGGGCAAGAAGAAGCGTTTCCCACACCCCTGCTAGAGCAGGATCCCCCAACGTAGATCACACAGGAACATGTTCAGATGAGTTTTGAATGTCTGCAGAGAAGGAGACTCCACAACCTCTCTGGGCAGCCTGTTCCAGTGCTCTCTTACTCTGACAGTAAAGAAGTTTTTCCTTATGTTTAATTTGAACCTCCTATGCTCTGATTTGTGCCCATCACCCCTTGTCCTGTCCTTGGACACTGTGGAAAAGAGACTGGACCCATCATCCTGATGCCTTTAGATATTTTAAATTATTTGTAAGATCCCTCCTCAGTGTCCTCTTCTCCAGGCTAAAGAGCCCCAGCTCTCTCAGCCTTTCCTCACAGGGCAGATGCTCCATTCCTCTAATCATCTTTGTGGCCCTGTGCTGGACTCTTTCCAGTAGTTCCTTACCCTTCATGAACTGGGGAGCCCAGAATTGGGCAGAGTACTCCAGATGTGGCCTCACCAGGGCAGAGTAGAGAGGGAGGAAAACCTCTTTCAACCTACTGGCCACACTTTTCTTAGCTGTGTTATCTGAGCATCATGTCCAGTTGAAGGAGAAGGTTATGTCCCACAGCTGTGAGACTGCAAAGAAATTTTGTCTTAGTGCTCTGAGAAGATGCAAAGAGCTACATTTAGTACTGGCCTGAAGCCTATGGAAATTATTAGTTTGAGTAGTGTAGTGCAGCATTACCATGTTCAAGTGCAGGTACCGTCTGTATGGGAAAGTAAAGGAGAGGAGTACAGACAACCACGTCATAAACTGAGTTCAGTTTACATTAGGAAGTGCTAACAGCAGGAGATATATATTCTCAGAGGGATAGAAAACTGAACCTAACTTGTGATAAATATGCATATGGGAGTTGATCCATTGTAAAGTCACAAAGGGTTGCGGTAGCACAGTCTAACTCATGTGGGTTACATCCACTCCCCTCATCATCACTATCTCCCCTTTCTGTGGTGGCTGATGTATCCCACACTGCAGCCAGTGTCCATTTTTCCTGTACTTCCAGCAGGATAGACAAGTGCTCCCTCTGCATGCTTTCAGAAGGGCTCTGTATTTGTGGCAAGCAAAGTGCTTCAGTGACTGCTGGTGTACATGTCCCCCACTACGAGCAAGTGCAGATTTTCCATTACAAGCTGAAGAGGGGGGAAGAAAGAGGAATTCTGAAATCAACCCCACAATTAGATAAAAGAAGACTTAATGTCAAAATAATCCACAGTAATTTTAAGGATGATTTGGATCTATCCTGTGGCCAGGAAACAATCTTAAAATAACTTGTCAACAACCACATCCTGCAGGGAAGGATAAGACATTCTGACTTTAATGAAAACCCTGGCAATCAAGCTTCATAAGGCTTTACTTATAGCTGAAAGCATGAATAGAAACACACACTCTTTGCAAGAGTTTGATTCATGTTTGCAATTTGATACTCAGGAGCTCCTCCTGACATGTAGGGGAAAGCTTCAAACTCCTTTGGCTCCTTCTCTTCCAGCAGAAAGGAAGCAGCTTCCTGCTATTTCTGGATAAGAGTTTTTATATAAGGATGGGCAGCTCTCCTGCTGGGGCTGGTCTTAATTTGTAACAGCCCTTCATCTAATCTTCAGTAATATAATATCTCTGTTGCTGGGTTGTTCTGCTGTTAGATGCTATGTCTGTACTTGCTTGTGGTTGTGTGACTGGTGTACGTCAGTAGACTCCACAATTTATGATGTGAGAGTGTTCTGTGACAGGCTGAAATGCTTGTGCAGGAGTTGTAGGAGCACATCTGCCTGTCTGTGTGTATCAATGCCCATTCCTCTCTTCTGCAAAAGGAAACTGTCTGGTCACCAGTCCTTCCTCCTTCTCCACTGCCTTGTGCCGTGTTGCACCTCACTGTATTTCACTCTTAGTCTGGGAAAAAATCACGCTGGTAAGACATTAGGGAGAGTCCCAATCCTCCTGAAAGATGTGGAAGAAGTCCCAGGAAGAACACCCATGTGCTCTGCAAAGTCTCTTTATTGCACTTGAAAGAGAAATTGATCATTTTTTACGTATCTTCTACGCCTTGCAAAATGCAAGGTAGAAAAACATTGTTATTTACTACTAGGAAACATTAAAAAAAATTAATAATAAATATATATATATATATACATACAGAGTGTGAGAATTTCCTAACCTAAAGGTTTTTATTGTTTTATTTTTGTCGAAATTGAGCTTATATGAGCCTTGAGATGCTAGTTGGATAAGACTGATATCATTCCCCAGATGGAAGTAGGAAAAGAAACAGGCAGATGTGCAAAGAAGCTGGGACCACAGGCTGAGTAACCCATCCTTTGGTGTGAGTTGGTTTTAAGTAGCTTCTTTTATCTTTTATTGTTTTATTTTTGTCGAAATTGAGCTTATATGAGCCTTGAGATGCTAGTTGGATAAGACTGATATCATTCCCCAGATGGAAGTAGGAAAAGAAACAGGCAGATGTGCAAAGAAGCTGGGACCACAGGCTGAGTAACCCATCCTTTGCTGTATGTCTGACACCTGCAGTGATTTTCAAGTGAGGAGTTTGCTCTGTTTGTCTCTGTGGCTTCAGCCTCCTCAGTGCAGGCTGCTGCATCGCCAGGAATGTGAATGTTTTCTGCTGCTCTAGAATCCTGTTTTGTTCCTGCTTCCTCCTTGGGCCACTTGCCAGAAAATCACCTTGGAAACCCAGGCACCAGTTACCATGGTCACTTGGAGGAGAATGTTTCCTTCCATGGCATTGGGTATTAGGAGGAGGAAACCCACAATATTTTTTTGCCAGAGTAAGTTCAGTGGGATTGGACTCAAAGTGCTGCATCCTGACTTATTTCCTCCATCAAATCCCCAGTGAAACCACTGGAACTACAGAGTGTAAGCAAGGTCAAAATGTGGCTTTAAGCAAACGTGCTCACACTGACCTGTGAAATGACATCTTACAAACAACTTATTAGCAGCCCAGAGAAGCTCAAGAGCGAGGCAAAAAGGAATAAAACAGAAACTTGTCCTCCCCCAAATGCAGGCACACAAAATTCCACAAATAAGAAATAAAAGACTTCGGAAGTACTCACCTGATGGTTGAGGTGAAAATCAGTAGCAACTGGTCAAACTAAAGGTATGACTGTGCCACTATCTGTACTCAGAAATGGCTTGGGTTTGGTCATGGAAAAAAGTGTAAGAAGTCACATGAGAATTTTTCCTGACTCCCAGGATCCTGAAATCAGCTCTTTGGGTTCAAGCACAGTAGGATCAAAGGCTAACCATCCAGATGAGGAACTTGTTGAGTTCCTCTAAGGAAAAAAGGAAATGTTGCTCAGGCTGATGTGTGAAGGCCTGAAGCTCCTCTCTGTTGTGACCACATATACTGCAGCAGAAACATCCTCACATCAGGTATTAAATTCAGGCCAGGGGAAATGCAGCAAATATATCATACTCCTCCATGAACTGAACTTTTCCAGTTAAAGGTTGTTGCTGTTCCCCTTCCACCTTAAAGATAGTTTCTTTCTGAAATGTGCTATACCCATCTAGTTCCTTACTGAAACAAAGTGCCTAACTACAGTGTCCATGATGCTGATGAACTGGTAGATCACAAAGTTATCAAGGCTATATGTGACCCTGCAGAATACCAGAAGATGTGTTTAACACTTTGCAGCAGTTTTCCAGATCTGCAATCTGAAGCCATTGCAATTGCTTGGTGCACAGTAGTTCTGCTCATCGCAACTGGATATTAATCCTTCAAAGCAAGGAATCTTCCTCCCCATTTACTGATGTGACCATTCTGAAATGTGGATCTGAGACACCAAATCACTACTGCTCCTACTCCTCCATTTTTACTTTTCCCAACCTTCCACTCTAAAGAAAAATTAGTAGGGAAACAGTAAGCCCAAAGTCAAATACCACAAGAATGTTTTCTGCTAAAATTGATGTTTCAGTATGGGGATGTGAATGGAGAAACTTCGCTGCCAATGCACAGAGGAGTGTGAACAGATTTGAGCTTATTTTGCCCAAGCTATGAGCTGATGAGATGACAGCCAGCCAGTCCAGAAGCTACATAAACATGGTAGAATGCCTGGTGTGTTGCTATCTCTCTTCAAGCCAGTATGTCCTTGCAACCCAAAATAGCTCTGTATGCTATTTCCCACATTATACTGAAGCATGCAGAGGTTAGGTTATAGGATTGCTGTGGCCCTTTCAAACCTGTTAAAAGAGAATTGGTTCAGCAAATTCAGGTAGTCTGGGGAACCCTCCATCCACACGGCATAGCCCATTAAAGCACACTAACTCTCATGGAAGTTCCCGCTGAATGATGGGCTGGTTCCCTGTTACGTGATATCCCCTCCGAACACCTGGGATACTTTTACTTATTTGTGTTGCCCTCAGCAGCTTTGATTCCCCTGGAAGCAGCTGATGGTTTTCAGTAACCACAGCTCGAGTAAAGAGTTCATCTCTGCATTGATCAATTTTGTGCTTGCCCTGCAGAGTAGTGGATAGAGTTACAGCCTTTTACTGCTAATGAGAGAGAAGAAGATAAACTCTGCTTATATCAACTTGCAAGTTCACTTTGGAAACATCTATCTGCACCTTCGCTACCTACTCATTTGCAATTTCACCACCATATTTAAGTATTTAGCACAAATTGTTCAGTTTCTAAACAGATACAGGACATTCTGTAGAATTTATGAAGCCTCATACCATGAGTAGGGTGCAATGAGAATTGGACCCTTCACTGTGCCTCAAGACACCCCCCTCAAGAGGCTGTGTTCATTTTGAGCAATTTTTTTTTTTTTTTCTTGTTGGCCATACACTCCAGTTGCCCCATACATGAACCATTCCAGCAACATCTGACATTAGGCCTGACTCACCTTTATTTACTTCTTTGGTATGAGTTCACCTTCTCTCTAATTACCTATCCCTAAACTATTACCTATCCCTAAGCATCAGTTTCTCTTTACCTCCCTTCCTTAACTGGACAAGACTAATATTAATTCTTTTGAAGTTAATTTCTGCTAAAATTGTTATCAATAATCCATTATTTTCTGATACACTTATGTAAGCAGGACGAACTTGCCTTTGGCTGTAGGAATGTGGCATGTCAAACTACTCTATTTGTGGCTTTTTCTAAAATGACATTCAAATTTATTAGACAACATGAAATGGTGCCAAGATTTAATAATATTAATGGAGAAGAATAAGGAAATGCCAAAATACTGGCTGTTTGCACAACCTTTGTGGGTTTACCCAGTGTATATACTTCAGTTTACGCTCCATAAAACAGCAACATGTAACTTTTTTCCTGAAAGTCTTATGGGAAGAATAATAACATAATTACACATAACTATTCTGGTGACCAAAATGTCCACATAACACCTAGTGCTCAGGAATGGAGCCTTAGCTTGCAAAAAGAAGATGATATTAGAGCCCTGCATTAGGAAGCCTTATGAATGAGTGCTTGCAACAGGGTCACTTCAGAGGGGTGTCAGAGCAGAGCCCATAGGAAAATTAGTCGAACACAGCTCTACACATGAACTGTGGGAGATGCAGGATCGCGTGGCTAAAGCAACGCACCAAACAGTTCCTTCTCCAAGAGGGCCCCACATTCTATCTGAATATCAACGTCTTGCTCCACGCTGGACTTGGTTGCATCTGCAGGGTGATTTTTCTGCTGCCAAATTTGACCAGCAGCTCTCAAGAAGTCTCATCAAACTATATGCTCCTTCAGCAGCTTCAAGCAGATGCAGCATTGTTTGCCAACATGTATTTAGGTTTGATGGTTGGTAAGACCTTTTTAACACAAGGTCACACATTTAGAGGAGGCCATGGCATTTTAGCCAGGCACATGGACCAGCAGTGGACTGCCTTGGCAGTGACCTACCCTTCATGTATGCAGCAAGAAGCTCCTGTGGAACTCCCACAGAGTCTAAGCTCCATCTCAGCACAGATAAAATTAATTTTTATTCAATTTTTGGGCTTGATTTAAGGCATAGGATGTTGTACAAGCCAGAAGGAAAATATCCTGTTTCTCTAGTCTGGAGGGCCATGAACATCACTCCCTATTTCAGGGAGGAGATGAAACGTTCCCACCTCATTCCTGGGAAATGTAGGAATCCATCCATCTCTCCTTTAGAAGGGGTAGGGAAGGCAGCCCTTAGTGGGGCTCACCTCTCTGCTGGTGTGAGGGAAATCTGGTCCCTTTTCATCCCTTCCATACACATCACTCTGCTTAGCGCCCTGGAGATTCTCCTTCACATGTTTCTGCCCTTGGAGATACACTTCTCCCTGTCCCACAAAGGGCCCTAAACATGTTTTTTTCCCAGATGTTTCTGGGGATCATCCTCCTGGTGTGGATACCTACCCCCAGCTACACACTTGGAATTCCCAGACTGGCTGTAATTTCTCTCTCACAGATTCTTATAGAATTTTTGTTTGGTTTTATATTTCTTTCTGCTGAAGAAAAACACTTCTGACTCTCTAGTCCAAACTTGCAACTTTAATATATCCAATTAGTGCAAGATTTTTTCTCTGGGAACCTCAGATCTTTGTAAAGGTCAAAGCTCAAAGTCAGAATTTCATTCTGAAAGATGGCTTCAGTGAGTGTTAGGGTGCATTAAGCTAGGGCCTGGACAAAATCTCCTTGTAGCTGTTGATCATAACTGCTGTTTTTCATTCAGAATAAAATGTAAGGAACAGTAAAGCTCCTTTGTGGAATTAGATAGCTGAGAGCAAGAAGAGCTATTGCCAAGTACATAGCAATATACACCACTGTAAGGATCCCAGATAAAAGAAAAGGTTTTCTTTGGGCTGAATACAAATGCAGAGGTGGGCACTGCTTGATGGAGCTAGACGTGAAGAACTATCACGGCAAAACTATCACAGGCTGATGCAGAAACATCAGAAAAGCAAGGAGAAAACCCAAGCAAGCATTAGGCATGTAGCCTCATAAAAAGTCTAAAGCTAGATATGACTTTCCATTAAAGCTCTGCTGAAAGGATTGTGAAATTGAGAAGATTGTGCTTGCCCTTTTTTTATAGCTTTGTTTTTAGTCTTTGTATGTAAAAAGGGTGAAAGTCAGAAAAGAGATCTGACTTCAACATCAGTTTTCCTTCCTGAAGGAAACTTCCAGTAGGACTCCAAACATTAAATAGCAGCTTGTATCCAAAAAGGAAAAGCATCTCTCCCCAGAATCTTGCCATGGTTCCAGCAGGCTCTGTTTGGGAGGTGGGCTGGGACAGCCACAGTCCTGCCAGGCACAGAGCAATTTAAATTTTAAAACATTGTAACCATTTAAAAAAAAAAAAGTAACAATTAAAAGAAAGTTCAAACATTTAAATTATAACTATTTAAAAAAATGTAAAACTCCTTCAATGTACCATGCCATAAATAATTCATAGGACAGTAATAGGAGCAAGAGATAAACATCATTATAACCTGAGGTCATTTTGTGCCTCAACTGGAATGACCTTTAACAGTGAGCTGGGAGAGATGAAGCAGGCAGTAGTAGCACTTCTCTATGGAGATACGCTGTGCCCAGTCAGCAGGAGGGGGATGTTTTGCCCAGGTGCTCCTACCTCAGTCAGCCTGGAGGAACCTCCCTCTGCCCCTTACTGGGAAGAGTAGCGCTGTTTCCTGACTAACCGGCTTCTAGTAGCACTTGGTACCTTGAATGCCATTAACAGTTTCTTTCTGATCCCACAAGGAGCTATACTGGAAACATAATGAAAAGCCAGCCACTAGGTCTAACTGAGTTTGAGCATTAGTCTCCTTCTCTGGTTGTTTCTCACCTGTACAGTAGCTTGGGCTTCCTTGAAGAAGCCTCTTTCTATGTAATCTGCAAAACTTCCTCATAGCTTCCTCAGATGAGAAGAATCTTCCTTTCCTGTGAGGTCAAAGGGCCAGCACCTGTGGGACATCTTTTTGACGAAACTGATCAAAGTTTAAAGAGATTCCATATACCACAATGTATAAAAAAAGAAAGGGTGATTGTAGCAGAAGGCTTTCAGGGGATTGTGCAGACAAAATGAGTCACCAAGGGAAACTGTATATTAAAGTGGAAGTAGGTAAGAAACTTAAGCCTGGAAGCACAGACCAGCAACAGCTACGGTGAAGTTTGTTTGTGAGTTCCGTAGCCTGAGCCTTGTGGGACTAGTTAGTTCTTTAGTGAATTTCCATTTCCTAGAGCACTTCGAAAACTTTTTGTAGTTGCAATCATTTTGGAAAACAATTGTAGCTGCAATCATTCCTGCAAATGATGATCTAGACTTAGTATTTAAAATTTATTTTATCATTTTCAAAGTGAAGAATATGGGAAGAGGGTGCTGAAACCAACAGTGTCCAGACAGAAAACAAAGCAAAATGATAATTTTCTAAACATGTGCTTTCATTAAGAATGAATTACCACATCCTTCTGGCTGCTTTAGTTAAGGCCAGTGGTACAATGCACTCCCAAATTCAAAGGAGAGTGGCTATCTCTAGTGAACAGGAGAACCGTCCAGTGGAGGAAATAGTCTCAGAACAAATACCACCAGTACAAAAGAGAAAAAGGCTGCCCATTAGCTCCTAATAAAACTTGAAAATAGGGGACTGTTTTAAAGAAAATGGAGTGGCCCTTGAAATTTGGCTGTTGCCACTTACATTTTGAAATAGGTATGACCATGCTAATATTGTGGACTTTGAATATCTGGACATTAAAAAGTTGCCTCTTCCTGATTCAGTAGAAGTATCCATCAGGTAAGCCAAACTGCTGAGATCTATCTGGCTTTTGGAAGGGCATGAGAAGGCAAAGCAATGGGCACAGATGAGAAATGCCTTTCAGCTGCCTTCAGGAGCTTGATACCCTTCAGCTGTGCCTGCCAGCACATGGGAATATTACGCAGCTGTCCCCATTTCCAGCTGCCAAGTCAGCCACCCTCAGAGGGTCTCAATGTTCAGTGAAGGAGCCAACTGTATAACTAGTATGGGTATTTGGGTGTCTTATAGGGTCTAGATGAATCATATTGCTAATCAGAACTATAAATGAGCCCTTTCCTCAGTCATACCTGAGATGGCTTTTCATGGAAATATAGGTAATTTATTGACTAGTGTTCAGAAGGATCTATAAAATAGTGCGTGTAGCAGTGGCACGGAGGTAGTGTGTGTGAAAATGGCAGTTGTAAGCTGCTTTACCCTATAATGTCACCCACTGCTGTTGGAAGCGAGATGTTACCAGAAAGCCTCAGCAGATGTTATTGCAGTTTCTGGGGGAAAGGATGTAATTGGGCAGCTAGGCTGGAGGGAAAGGCTATGATGCTTCAAAACTCCTTTCCAGTGCCTCAGATGATTATTTAGTTGATCTTGATCTAAGGATTACATGACACTGCTAGACTAAGAAACTTTCCCAAGTTCATGGGAAAAATAATTGATAGACCAAGGAATGGCAACAGGAAGAATTCAGACTCACAGATCAGTTAGATGAGTATATTTTATTTACAGAGCACTTGTGCTTGTCTATAAAAATGGATCTTTATGGAAAAGGTTGGCTGAATAGTCCAAGCTTAGACAGTTAGATCACTAGAAAAAAAGAAAACTCATTATATGTGGAGACAATATTTTTTGATGTATATATATTTTTTTTTTCACAAATAACATTAAATAAATTATCAGAGACAGAGGGAAGCATGTTGCTGTAGAACTAGAATTTTTGTACAGAAAAATTCTGAGGGAGAGCTCTTCAGCTGATACACACTGAAGTATGTCCAGTGACTCCAATTGCATCAGGAGATTTACTGTTCAGTGTCACAGAATCATAAAATGGTTTGGGTTGGAAGGGTCCTTAAAGATCATCTAGATCCAACCCCCCTGCATGGGCAGGGACACCTGCCACTAGATCATGTATGTGTATGTTTGTAATCTAGAAGTATACTTAAATTGCCACTGACAATAACTGAAAAAACCAAAATCTTAATAATGTTTTACTAATAAGATTAATAATACAAAACTGTCATGTAAGAAGTACATAGTTATTTCACCTGGGCACTTCTTAGTTTCCTGATCCTGGTTTGAAGGAGTCACAGTCACTGTGGAGTGATTTCCACTGCACCATTTAGCAATATGTGACAGTCACATTAGTGCAATTAAACAGACATTCACTCATGCACACTCAGTGTAGGCTCTAACAGCCACTTAAGTCACTTTTAGCCATAATTTATAAGCAACCCTGGGGTACATAGCTCATTCGTTCTCTCTCATTGCTGTTTATATACCCAGGAGCTTTGTCAAAGAGCTGGGAATTCTTTATTCCTACCTTTAGAGCAGAAGTCAGCTGGAGTGAACACCCGAGGTGCCCATCAGCCTCCTGATGGCAGCATCCTCCTGCTCACCCGCCTCTGTCGCCACCACCAGCAGTCACCGAGGGGAGAAAAAGAAAGGAAAGAGAAGGAATAAACATTTAAAGAAAAAGAAAATTAAAAGAAAAAAAGGAAAAGGGACAAGAAAGAAGGAAAAAGAAAGAAGGAGAAGAAAAGAAGAAAGACAAGTAAGAAGGAAAGGAAAAATAAGTAAAAAATTAAAGAAAAAGGAAAGGGAAAAAATAAGGAAGAAAGGAAAAAATAAGGAAAAACAAAGAAAAAAATAAGGAAAAAGGAAAAGGAAAGGAAAAAAGAAGTAAAAAAAAAGAAGAGAAGAGAAGAGAGAAAAGCAAAAAAGAAGACAAGAGGAAGAGAGAAAAGGCTTTTGTACTAACAGGTTGAGGGTTGGAAATGTTATTAAATAGAGCAGATTAGGTGACATTTCTGTAGGAAAATAAAAACACATTTAGCTACTGTTTTAAACCTCTGAGGCTTTTAAACAATTAAAAATATTAGACATTTGTTGGCATTTTAATGTAAATTTAACTACACACAATGTAAGAAGGAAAACATTTTTTGTATGGTTTATATCCTTATATATTCATGCTGCATTTGAGTATACTGATTTATTTCCTCTGTATATGTCTACCTTTAGTAAACAGGATTCAGCTCATAACTTACACTGAATAAACACATTTTGGTAATTTTAACCATGCAAGACAGTACAGAAGTGCTGGTCAGATTTTGCTTCCCAGACACTTATTTCAGTGCCCAGTAGACAGTTTTTCAAAGGAAAGAAGAGCTTTCACTTGCACAAATGAACTTGTAGAATTGAAAATATAGGCTTGCCAACCCAGTCTGGGCCATGTAACATGGAAGAGCAGTGTTGTTCACTGCACAAGAATCTGAGAAATGGACTTCTGATAAAATGTTCCCCAAAATAGGTGGTGTTGGTCCCAGAGAGTTTCATTCAGAGAAGGAGGGTAAAGGAGAAGCTGTCAGGGAGCTTATAGTAATTTCTCGAGTCTCATTCACTTAACTGCTAGAAACTCATATTCAGATATGGGCATGACTTGTCTTGTTGAAGTGAGGTCTGTCTGGACCTCCCATCTGTGGTAAACCAAAGTTGTAAAGTTTCAGTTTGCCATGTCCAGCAGATAAACACCTATAGGAGCTTTCCTTAACAATAACATTTGAAGATTTCCTCAGTTATCTGCTTTCAAATGTGACAACTGAGTTCTGACCATGAGGCCCATGTGCTGGACAATGTGCTTTTTGTGTTGAGAGTGATGCTTAGAGGCTGTGTGCTCACTGTGTTTTCAGTTTAACATATTTTCCTGTCTCTGTCTGCAAGGGGTACTACGTTTCCCCTAGAAAATATATAACCACAATGGAGGGTATCCTTATCCATCATTCTCATCCTTGCCAAACACTTACGTAGAAGCAATTGCTTTAAAAAAAGATGTGGAGTCCCTATAGGATGCTATGTGGTCCCCTATGGGATTCTATTTTGCTGTGAAAGTAATCCCCCCAAGTTCTGTGGGCTCAAGTACAGTAACGGGATCCAAAGTGTTTGCCTTTATATTTTACAGTCTTCTGCTCTCAGACACATGAAGAATTGCCTTATAATTGTTTTCATTGTGACAGACTGGTATTTAATCTGAATCACCAGACTGCAAATCCATTTGTAAATAAAAGGAATTCAGACAGGATGCAACCATGATGCAGGAGTGATTCAGATGTTTGCTTTTGCCTATAAGGGAAATGATGTTTCATGGCCTGTGAGGAAAGTTAGTGATGCTTACATGTCCTATGTTGTCTCTCATTTTCCTTGCAAGGCTTCCCTCTAGCACAATACAGAACAGAGAAGATATATTGACATGATGCTTTTTCAAAAGTAGAAGTAAGACAACCTTCTGTACTTAACTGGATGGGCAAATACATGTTGTTATCCATTTTACACTGTCATGCTGAGAAGAGAAGATACATTATTCTGATCATTCAAGTGCAAAGTTTTGAGCATTTGCTTAAGTTTGAGACTGGAGTATTTATTCTTCACTTTTTCATTGGCTTTACTTCTGTCTAAGCAAGTAACTGTTAGTTTGCAATTACTGGAGAGACAGTCTAAGCCCAGGACACTGACTGTTGAACAGGCAGGCTTTCCTCCCCAGGTTACCTATGCACTTTGAAACACTGGTGAGCAGAACTCTTGCTACTGTTGCTATACTGAAAAATTGTATTTTTTCACAATGAAAAAACAGACTCCAGTTTTCCAGGAAAGGAATAGTGTCACTAATTCCATTGTTGACACTAGAACATTCAGATGATGGAAACCTTTTGGTTTGGAGCCACACGTACTCTTGGCTATTATGATTTGAGTTTGAAGTAAGTCGAGTTAGCCTTACCTTACCCATTCTTCTACAACTGGCAGATGCAGTCCAGGATTTTGTTGGCCACCGGGGGAGAAACCTGACCACAACCCTGAATGGTTGTTTGCCAACTGGCTTGTCTGTTTGCTTTAGCATGTAGCCTTGTGTGAAGCCTGTCAGTGGAAATACATTTACAGAGTTCTGTTGTTGCAATGGAACGTAACATGATAACAGGTTATTCCTACATTTTCTTTCTGTCATCTTTGTCAGGGAGAAGATTGTATTATGCTTGCTGTCAGACTACTGCAACATGGCATATGTTATTAATCTAAGTGAATTAATATGGTAACATACATTAGGCACTACATCATTCCTGAGGAAGGCTTCCTACAAAGCTAGAATTTTATGGCAATGGCCTTTTCATCCTATTTCTGTTCTCTCCATCACTAGAAGTGAGACATACCATCTCTGATAAGAGCTCTTCTGGACTCTGTGAGCACTTACGCAAGTGTACCAGCACTTACAGTACATCTTTGATTGGTGAGAGTGAGCAAAATTTCAGCTAAAAGCTAAGTGATATATGAAATGATATGTTACTGGAATGAACATTTACAATCTACAGGAGACTTCAAGATCCAAGGTACACATCAACACATGTTCTGGAGAATGTGCTCCAGGTGCTCAGTTTGCTAGGTCTCTCTCATTTAATTGTGACAGTGTAAACCCAGGTAAACAGTAAAGCTAGATGGAGTGAGACCTGGCTAGGCGACTATTTTCTTAATAGTAGTAGTATAAATGTTAAAATATATTTTAGAAGTTATACAGCTCCTGAAACAAAAAAAAACTTTATAAAAGCACATTCCTTACTTGGGACATTCTGCTTCCATTCCAGAAGAGACTCTGTGTTTATACTCCTACTCTTCAGAGCTTGACATAATAGAATAGATTTTTAAAATGACGGCTCCTTTCCAAAACTTGCATGGACACATAGGTCAAGCCCTCACATCTAGGCAGAGAGATAAACTGGAATAAACCTTTCTACATATAAACTTCAGATTCCTGTATTTTGCAAGGTTTATTATTTTTACTAAGTATGTTGCTTTTTTTTTTTTTTTTTTTTTTTTAATGCATACAAACACATACATCTGTATACATATACAGATATGTTCACATTGTTCTTATTGCTCAGGATTTTTGTTCCTCATAGGGAAACTGGGAGATAGACAAAACAATTCCTGCTGTGACCTCTTCTGAAGTTCATTATTTTTCTAATCTGAGTGCAAGTCTTCTGCATGCTAGATTGATGTCCAGTCAAGTATGCACCTCTGAGTACGGACTGTATTTTCTTACTGAGTTAGAAAACCCGGCACACGTAATTTTCTTTGGAAAACACCAATGTGTTCCAGGCCAAATGAGAATAGTAAGAAGCCACATGTCATGCTAGTCTGAGGAGTCTCATGTTTAAAGTAAACAGCATAGTATGAAATAGTAAACAGATAAGAAATTGGCTGACCACAGCTCTAACCGTCATGCTCCAAAACTGCACAATGTCATATTTTTCCTTAACTATTGCACCATCTACACCAGACTTCATGAGACCTACAGTCTGAGCCAGATTGTGAAATATAGCTGAATAGGTCCCCATTCAATCAGTGCGTCTCAAATCCAGCACCTGAAATCACATCTGAAAAGCAATCTAGAAGGCCTAAATGATGAGCAGGAAGCTATCTAAACTTTAGCAGTGGAAAACACAAGACAGAAAAGTCTAACCTCCCTACTTGCTTCTTCAGCTAAGGCATATTTCATATACTTGTATATTTCAGTACTTCAAATACCACTTGTGCAAGAACTGAGAGAGCAGGTTTCAAGTCTTCTTCAGAGTTTGTGTTACATGAGTTAATTATTTAAGGCACACAGTGTTTCCTTGATGATTTCACCCATTGCTCAAAATAATGAATGACATTATAACATTTTATTTTTACAATAATTGCTTTGATTTTCATTAAGCTTGATTCATAACTG
This sequence comes from Chaetura pelagica, assembly GCF_000747805.2. NCBI lineage: Eukaryota > Metazoa > Chordata > Aves > Apodiformes > Apodidae > Chaetura > Chaetura pelagica. Next base: position 3,608,926 of record NW_009970718.1, on the reverse strand, counting down.
GATTGTTTAGTTGTAGTTAGTTTTCCTAAAGTTAGCATAGTTTGTCTCTCAGATTGTAATTCACTTTGAATTGCTGTTTTTTTTAGTAAAAATCTTAAAATCCTGCGGAGCTGTTGTTTTCTTTTAAGCCTGAAACTTATGTTCACCAACCACAGATAGTATAAAGTAATCTCAGATGATGAACTTGAAAGTTGCTTTGTTCTCCTTTTGATCTGATAGTCTCTGGTTACTTTGCTCACATTGCAGTGGGGACAAAGGTACCTACTGTCCTGGATCTCTCAGTATCTCCTCATTGACAGATGAAGGAAGTTGGGTTTTTTAAGTGCTTGAGTCAGATTCAAAATGGAACAGGGACCTGAGTCAGGGAAGATGTTTTGAAGTTGCTATTTTAATTTCACTGAGTATTGATAAAATTTAAGCTCATAATTCATGCAGATGTGCATAGTCCTGCATTAGAGCTGTATTTTCAGTCAGCGTGGTGGTGCTGCAGAGCCTCACCTTCTTGACTATAATTTTGGTGGCTTTGCTCTTGAGATAACTTGCCAGTGGTGCTGCTACTTGAAAGTGCCAGGTTCAGCCAGGTAGGGAGGGCTGCTCTATGAAAAGCTTTGAGCTACTAAAGTCTGAGACTTTATATTAGAACAAGTGAGTTCAATGAGCTCTCCTTCCCTACTCAAGAACACCAAGTTTAAAGTTTTAAAACAGAGGGAGAAGTTGTTTGGTTTTTTTTTTTCAAAATTGTTCAGGAACAATTATTAATGTTTAAAGGATGATTACATTTTATGATGTTTCAATGATTAAATTAAATGTTGAATCGCTGACTTTCAAAGTTGGAGGATAAGCAGTGAATACTTCAGTGAGAGGTAACAAATAGTAAAATCAATAATATTAACCCTCTTTGGGTGCCTCAGCAACTACCTTGGTTCCCCATCTTTCTATAACAGTCACAAGAGAGAGGTCAGTGAAGTAATTTGTCTCTTTGCTTTTCATGGCCTCCTCCTCCATTGTACATCCTGGCTTGCAGCCCAGGCCTAAGAGGCCTGGAAACACAGACAAACTCATCAGTTGGCTTTTGGAACACAGCTGATGTGGGATCAGGTGTTTTGTGCAGTTTCTGCTCCTACATCTGGAAGCTGGGCCAGCCCAGCTCAGCACATCCAGCCACCTCCCTGGCCAACTTGGTGTCAGTTGGCTTGGTGCCAACTTGGGTGCAAGTTTCTACACAAAGTCCCCATGGGAAGAAAGGCATCCCAGAACTGGACCTGCTCTTCTTCAACCCACCAACCTTTAATTAACCTTAGCAGAAAGAAGAAAAATGATCTGTATTTTAGATAACCTGTTTGCAACTGTGGCAGAAAATCAGGCAATGCTGCTTCATTATTTTCATTTGCTCACCAAGGGAAGAGACCAGCCCTTGTGTCCCTCTGGAGTCCCCAGGCAGGTCAGGGCCATTCTTTGTCCCTATCACCTGCAGGCACACACTGATGAACGCCAGGTCAGAATGATGTCAGGCACATATGGGGAATTTTCTTTTTCTTTTTTCTTTTTTTTCTTCTTTTTTTTTTTTCCAAATAAAAAAATATTTTTCCCCCCTAATATAGTTACCGAGTTTACCAATATGTGTTTAGCTTAATTTTTCTGTTTCCCCTTTTGAAGCACCATGTCTGTGTGAGGCTTTATTTCAAAGGGGCAGTACAAACCTCTCATAGAGTAGCAGGTCCTTAAAGTATATAATTGTAAAGTATTTTGGTCTCAGTTAGTCATTTAATAAGGAAGTAAACTCTGTCCAACAAAAAAATATTTTTTTGAACTGCCTTTCTGCCACTTTCAGAAAATCACTGTTTATATCTACATTTTAATTCTTCTAACAATGCAAAGTGGAAACAACAAGAAAAGCTCCTTATCTACAAGTTTAAATCAAGTTTAATATAAGGCTATTTCAAATATAGTGTTAAGCAGTTCTGGGCTTACAAATGTGTGCTTATGAAAATAAATGAAATAATTCTTTAATAAGCTGTTGAATTGCTGATCCCTGCTGTTCTTAAGTAACTGTATTTATTTATTTTCTTTAATTGGGGCTTTCATTAGCCCATGCTACTTTTTTGTTTCATATTAAAATGAATGTTAGAGTCAAGAAGGCTCAGACCCCACATTGGTTCATAATTTAGTATGAGTTATCAAGTAACTTAATTAATCAGATGAAACGTTACTTGCACAAATAAGCACTTCAGGGCTAAAGTAAAAGTGAGAAATCTCATTGACTTTCCAGTAAAACTGTTGATCTGCCAGTACTGGAATCTCAGCCTCTAAATGAATAAACTCTTAAACTCTTTGCTTCTCATATGCAAATATTCTCATACTGTAATCTGGTAGATTAGGGAGGTTTTCCTACACATAGGTTTTTCAAGGTGCAAAATTAATGAGAAGTTCTCATTAATATCATTGGCTAGATATAACATTTAACACACACTGATGTAATTAATCATTTAGGGCATGTAGGTAAATTGTGGTGTTTATAACACAAGGAAGCATTGCAAAGTTATTTCATACATGGGGGATTTTCAAAGTCCCGCATGATGACATTGATATAGTGCTACTACTCTGTTATAATCTTTGTATATTATTTAAGTGTAACAAATACTTCATTCATTGCCTGCCCTAAACTTTGCATTTGGTGACATTCTTGCTGCTGTGTTAATATCAGGTCTATTAAGCTGGACCTCATGGTCCATTACCCTTTCTTTAGGCCTGACCCCATGAAGTTTAAGGGTCTTGAGCACAGTGTGAAAAAGCAAAGGGTTTCACTCTCACCCAAGGAGCTCATTAGGACTTTATAGAAACACAAAAAATACTCACACAGTACCAACATTTGCACTGAGGGATACTCACCAGACAAACAGCCTGGTGTCAGGAGGTGTTCATTGTTCTCTTTTTCCAGGCCTGCACACCAATTTAGCAGGCTAACTAAAGGGATCGCTCATTTGTAATCCCCCATTCCAGCCTTTGTAGCAGAGATTCATTTGCCAGCATCTTTTAACTTTGCTTCCTTGAAATTCCCATTTCACTTAGCACAGTGTATTTGAAATGATCTGAAATATGCTGGCTAGGATTACACTTGCCAATTGCTATAGTGGGATTTGGAAGCTATCTTTGTTTGCTGCCTCAAGGCAAGTAAACAGTCATTCCCAGGATGTTTTTTAAAGACCTTTCTGCAAATCACTCATTGACTGAGGGCCATGTTCTGCTCTGTTTACCTGCCTTGAATAATGCTCCTTTTCTCCTGGATTGCAGTTGAGTTACTGAAGGAGTAAGGCACTCACTACAAATGCTGCAGAAGGCTGTCAGAGTCTGACCCTAACCCAGATAAGAATAAGAAACTGCTCTTCTGCCATTAACAAAAAAAGTTTCCTCTTTGTGGGCTGCAGTCCATCTGTCTACCTGTGTCTATGAAGTGTCAGCATCTTTGGTAAATATCCTGTGTGCTGTTAGTGGATGGTAACACAGTTCACTATGACTTTGGGCTCAGTATAAAACATCTCCCTATATAAGACACTGGATCATTAAGGCTTTCGCAGTATTCAGCCCCTGAGCACAACGCTGTAGGTAGTGTCTTAACCGTATTTTAAACTGCACTTTCGTATTTAAGACTCTGACATGAAAACCTGAAGTACTGATTTTTAAATAATTTTTTCTTTGCAAGTTGGTGCTCATCGCCTCAGGCAGCAGAAAGCAGCTTGCTGGGCAGCTGCCTTTGGTGTCATTTTCAGAATTCCTACACTTTCTGTAAAAACACTAACAACAGGTTTGCAAACCAAAAGGATCCACTTTACACCAAACCCTAAGGGTTTTTTAATTGTTCAGGGAAATAGGAAACATGCAGATAATTTTATCTGACAAAGATTCGGGAGAATCTGTTTGGATTCCTGGCCATTTTCCGTATTCACAACATGAGGTATTGCTCTACAAAAGGGCAACTGACACTAAAATAACTACACCTTTGGGTTTGGCCAGGTGTAGGAAGCTGAAGTAAGGAACATGTTTGCACATAAAGGCATCTAGGTGGGGTATTCCTGTGATTGCCTTACATTGACATACATTATGCTGTGTAATCAGTGGAGAAACATACAGCAAGTATTTGTTTTTCTGTTTTCATCTATCAGCAATACATAAGTAGCACGGCATAACACTTGTATATCTTTTGCTGTGAGCAAAATTAGTTTTTTTAGTCAATGAGGAAGTTTTACACTTAAAAAGAGCTACCCTGTAAGTCAGTTAGGTGCCACCAGTGGATACAATGTAAAATAAATACAAACAAAACAGTCTGCTAAGTAAATTCCATATCCCTTCAGACTCACCAGAATGGATTTGGATCCCTGGCACAGTACAGGAATGTTGTACATTTGTTGACATAGAAATGTATAGTCAAACTTTGATCAATGAACCTTGCCTGACAAATCAGGTGTGATCTACTCACAATCGCTGCCTAAACATAGAAAAGTCTGTGCACACTTGTTTTAGAACCATTACAAAACAAAATCCTGGGATTTCTACAGCCACTGTTTGATTATTTTTTAGTTACTATGCCATCTCCATATAATTGCCTTGATTTGTAAGATTACGACTCTTGGAGTTTTTTAACTCCAGCTGCCAACTGTTTCTTCTTAGGTTAACTTTAACTAAGCCCAAATAGATAATATGATTTTGAAAGGAATTACCAGGGGGAGGAAGAGGCCAAAGGACAATTCAGTGCCTCACCAAAAGGCAATTAGAAGAGTGAACGGAGATGCTGAGAAAGGTGCAAACGGGTGAGATGGTAGAAAAGGGAATAAACCACTGGCTGCCTGGGTCACATGCAATACAAACAGGGAATTTTTTAAGATAGCAGCCTCCTACAACTTTACAGTACCTTTGACAAGTGGGAGGGCCAAAGGACAAAACATGAAACCAATCAGCTGCAATTTCAACACAGTTTCAATCAGCAGTGTGTCCAAAACGGCTCCCGTGAGGACTCATACCACCTTCATTGCAAAGTCATGGAGTTTATTCTAAATAGCTTTTCACAGACCATTATATTTACCTGATACTGCTGATATTTGGATTTGGGAAGATGCAGAGGCACTCACACAATCTACTTTGGCATCTCTGCTTTGGGGACACAGAGAAAGGGGCCCTGGGGGGGCAGTGGCATTTAAACAAGCAGTGTCATTGCTGCAGTGAATGAGTGCAGTTTAGGATTTTGGCCTTTGGCCTCCAAATATATTTAATCTGAGACATGGTCAAGACACTGTAAACAGGAAGGCTCCCGAAGCTATCACATCAGTAATCTGGGATTTTCACTTTGTTCTCTCAGAAGCAGTGCAAACAAATGCCATAACTGTTCTTGCAGCTGCCATTGTTTTTAATTACAACACAGAGGAAAAGTTAAGTCAGCAGTTAATTGAACTGAGTCCACTAAAAGTCACTGCTCTTTAACAGTGAAATTATATGGCTTGAAGGCTTGTTAGATAAATTGTACCATAAAAATCAGCAGTAGGCCACTGACGATTTTAATAATTCTAGTACAGTTTTATTTGCATTCTTAAACAGGCAGAGGCTGTCTGTGACATTATTCTTTTAACATTCTTCAGGATAATATTTTTATACGAGATAAAATCATTACTTGGAATAAGCTGCATCTTTACTCTGCGTTCTGTTGTGCTCACCAGAATTTCACTCTCAGGTGCCCTGGAACAAGTCCTTGGTGAGACAGGAGAAGCTAAAAATGAGTGTCTGCTGCACATTGCCACAGGTGCCAGAACTAAAGTAATAACATATTAAGATCTTAGAGATAGCATTGGACCCTCCTTGCTCTGTTTCAAGGGCTCAGGCTCTCTCTCACAGTACCCCTGAACATCCAAGTTTTCTTCAGAATTACTTGAAATGGAAAATAAGGTTTCAAAGTGTTATCTCTGAGTAGTCATAATGTACCTATGGCTAAATAAAACTTGTGTTGATTTTTGTATCTGCATACACAGCACTTTGCATAAGGGACCATGAATAGCTGATGTCTAGACTTCCCAATTATATTGCCACTAATAATGTGAAAATAATGTAATACAGTAAGCACAATAGTAACAGTAATAAACTGGACAACTAGAATAGGTGTAAAATAAATCGATTATTTCCAGTGTTACCTCTGTAAAAAACAAATCAGACGTACAGCACTTCTAAAGGATCATACATGAAACTCAACAGAATCCCCTACAGTGGTATGATCCTGTACAATGATGTAAGAGTAGCAGACCTTTTGAAGTAGTATCAAAGAGCCAAAAACTCATAAAGGTGGGTTTACCTAAGACAAAAGAAAAGAGTGATTACTTGAGATCTAATAAAAATGAGAGATTTATTGTAGAGATGTACTGATTGGTGAGGTGTAAGAGGTTGGGCAGGGGTTTAATAAGAACAGATAGATGATGTGAAGATACTACAAATGCCTCTTCAGGCTGAGTTATGAAAACATACTAAAGTACAGGTATGAGTTTGATATCTAGGGAAAAAAAAACAAGAAGTGACTTGAATTTTAATCCAAACATACCAACATTTTTGTAAGTTAGACAGGATAGTAAGAAAAACGCCACACTGTCAGGAGCTGATAAGGTATTACCTATAAGCATCAAAGACAAGATCCTGTAGTGGTGACTGGCAACATTATACTTCAAGTAGCTTGAGAAAATAAAAAATGGCCCTCCCGTAGAGGCAGGCATGAGGACAGTCAGAAAACCACAGTGCCATAAACCCTGCAGGTAATCTCCTTCATGATCACTTTTGACCTTTTGACACAGCATTCACAACTGGAATAATAACTTGGGACATTGTAATTTCCTACAAATGAAAATTTCAGGTAAGTGTTGCTCCTGAAACTTGTAGGTTATTTTACTGTTTCACTTTGATGGGAGCAATTACTTGGTATTTCAGCATCAAAACAGAGTGCCAATAGTAACAAAATGTGAGTTTCCAGTTCTGTTAATGAGCTTCTAGACAAAAATCATAGAATCACAGAATAGTGTGGGTTGGAAGGGACCTTAAAGATAATCTCCAACACCCCTGCATGGGTAGCAACACTTCCCACTAGACCAGGGTATTCAAAGCTCCATCCAACCTGGCCTTGAACACTTCTAGGGAGGGGCCATCCACAATTTCTCTGGGCAACCTGTTCCAATGTTCCACCACCAAAGAGTGTCTTCCTGACATCTAACCCTAAATTTGCCCTCTTTCAGATTAAAAACATTCCCCTTCATCCTATCCCTACATGCCCTTGTAAAAAGTCCCTCTCCAGCTTTTCTGAATGTGGTATTTTCAAATGAGTGTTTTCCAACCAAAAACATTTTGTCAGCAAGTGTCTGACTATCTATAATGGCTTTAATAATGAAAAGCAAATCGTTCTTACATGGTACCTTTGAGATGTTATTCATTCTTCTGCAGAGGAAAAAAGTAAGACATTTTAATTACTTGAGTGTGTGGTGAAGAAGGGTTGAAGTAATTGTATACAAGGGACTAGGTGCTATGCAAATACCTGGCTAGATTACAATCTACCTTAATTGAGTAACTGATCATATCCTTTTGACTTCTATTTCAATGACCTGAGAATAGGGGTTAAATAGGGGTTACTGTGTGCAGACATATGCCTACAGATGCCTAATTGAGAACCAGAGTTTAAGTACTTAAGACAGACAGACTGACATTGATAGGTTAAATAACATATGGTAAGCATGTCAGAGTGCTATTCCTTGGCAATTACATCTCTTTGTAACATTAAGATACCTCCAAAATAATTTTTCCCTGTTAGCCCAGTGTCTCAGTTAACTGATCTCCCAAATACATGCTACCTAGGTATGATTTGTTATATCAAAAATTTGTTTCAGTAATTATTTGGAAAGATAACTGGGAAACATATGAACAGATAAACATTAGTGAGCACAGACATATAAAGAAAAAATTGGTTTTACTAATGTGATTAACTTCTTAATGGAAAAGACAATGAAAACTGACAGGTGTGAAGCAGGAGACATCTGAAGAGGCTTTTTGATTTAGCATCCCATAAAAGATTGATATGTAGCATCATCAAATGTGGTATTGATGGTGACATTTTACACCAGGGAAAAATGTTTCCTTAAATGAAATAAGAGAGCTGTATTAAATGGATATAAACTGAGGATGTAATAAGAATTGTAATTAGGTATGGCATTTTCCCACTAATATATAAACATTCTAACAGATGTGGGAATGCAGGAAGAAATTGTGAAGCTGAATTTTAGTGAAGAGAAAGAAAATTAATAGTTTGAAGTACTGGAAAAGGTAAAGTTTTAAAGTAGCAAACCTTAGATCACATTTATTCTCAAAATTTATCCTTGCATTTCTGTGAAAATAATCAGAAAAGGTTTTTAGAGTAACAACAAATTCAAATACTTGTAAAAATTTGGGAAAGGAAATAGCTTCTTTGATATTTGTTTGCTTGGAGAAAAAATGTAAATGAACATCTACAACTCGTTATGCTAATTTGGCATCACATTAAATGCAGACAAGTAAAGAATGTAAAAGATGTCAAGTGCAGGTAATAGTAATAGAGTATATCTCACATCTAAGAAGCTTCTTCTACAGAAACAATTATTTTCATGCCAGCCTGTTAAGAAGAAAAAGAGGATTTCTTATATGCAGTCTTGTATTTTTACCACAGTATACAGTTTTATGCATACAGCCTTGCACCTCATCATATTGTGAATCCCATCACTCTTTAAATATTTAAGGTATAACCTTAATCTTAAGTGAAAGCTTAACAGAATTAGCACATGCTTGAAACAGCATTCCATTTTCAGGAAAAAGCTAGCAGTACATCAAGAAAATGAACACTTTTCTAATTTGACAAGAAGTATTCCTGAAATAAGTAATGATCTTTTCACTAATTTTGACTTAGGATTTTTCTAAGTTAAATGCCAAAATTGAGTAAGACTCACAACAAAGAAGATACTGAGCTTTCATTTTTATATTTGACTTCATAAAACTTGTGTAACATTATGGTTAGGGCAAAAATACTAATGCTGGTTTATACTGCTTATAAAATAGCTAATTTCTGAAGACATGAGTACCCTCTTACTGACTACAATCATTTGAGCTATCATTAGCTGTAACAGAAACCCCTGGAAATTTCAATCATGTGCTTTCAACTAGATCCTCATCAAACATAACCTTCAAAGTGTGATTATAGGCCCCTGTGTCTATGGAATTGGTCCAACCAGACTTCTTACCAGCTTATGGGCAACTACCAAACCTGTATTTCCACAGTCAAATGCCCCATGGATGCCAAGTTCCACGATGACCCATGGCAGTCAGTCATGTTCCATGGTGGAGGTCAGAACCCCAGTGTCCACCCCATACCCAAGACTTCCCTGGAGGCTGCATGTAGGTTTGGTTTTTACTGACAGCTCTGGAAGGGCCTGTTTTGTTCAGCAGAATCCAGGTATGTATAACAGATGGAAAACCTTAAGATAAAATACAGTAATTAGGGCCTTTATTAGCAATAATATATTCAGAGAGAAAGATTATATCAATTTTTCATGCTTTAGCCACAGATACAGCTGGCAGTCTGATGGAAAATCTAGAAGCAATTCTGCAGCAGAACACAAGGACTTGTTCCTCAGGTCACAGAGAGGGGCTTTTCTCAAGCCCTTCTCTCCTGTCCCACAGAACTCCTTTAGAGGTTCTCCAGAACCACCTAGGACTGCTCTTTCTTCACCACCTTCTCTCAGCTCAGGCAGCTCTCTCTTGAAGTCCAATAGACATTAAAGCTTATTATGTGGAAAATTCCCAATTACAACATTATTAAAAATTGGTTTCATGTTGCAGAATAGTTTAAACAGATCTGTCATCAGGACTTTTGTTCCTGAATACTAAAATAGGCTCATAGGATAATTCAGGCTGGAAAGGACCTCAAGAGGCCTCTAGTTCAACTTCCTGCTCAAAGCAGGGTCCCTTTTGACATCAGAGCATCTTGCTCAGAGCTTTACCCAGTTGGGTCTTGAAAAACTCAAGGGATGGAAACTGCACAGCCTCTCTGGGCAGCCTCTTCCACTGCCTGACTGTCCTTATGGTGAAAAAGATTTTCCTTATATCCCATCTGAATCACTCTCATTTCTCTTGTTTCAGTTTTTTCCTGTTGCCTCTTTCTCTCTCAGTCCTTGCTCTGCTGTAAAGAACCTGAGTCCATTGTCTTGCTAAGCTCCTCAGAGGCACTGGGGGGGCTGTTGGTCCCCTCCTCAAGCTGTGTCTGAACCAGCCCAGTTCCTTCCGTCTCTCCTCACTGGACAAGTGCTCAAATCCCCATCGAGCCTGGAGGTCTCTGCTGAACTTGCTACAGTTTCTCACTTTCTTGCATTGGTGGGCCCAAAATTTGCCACAGTATCTCAATAAGGTCTAACAAGCACTGAGAAATGAGACATAATCTCTTCCCTCAGTCCAAAGGTGGCATCCGTGTTCATACAGCCCAGGAAGCTGCTGGCTGTCCTTGCTGGTGGGACACACAGCTGAGCCATGTTCAGATGCCCAGCCAGCTCCCTGAGCTGGTCATCCCAGCCTGGGCTGCTGCAGGGGTGCTTCCTTCCTGGGGATGGCACTTTGCATTTGTCCTTTCTGAGGCTCACAAGGTCCCCTCAGCTCTTGTAGTTCCCCAGCTTGTCTTGTTTGGGGATGGATGGAACATTTGCCTCTCTGCAGTTCTTCTAAGTCTCTAGGACCTCTCAAAGATGATAGATAATAAAGAATCCTGTTTTATACATGAGGATATAGTTAAATACAATTTGCTCCTATTTGCTACAGGGGAAAAAAAAACCACTAAAAAAAACCCACAAAAAGAACCCACACAAAAAAAGTCAAAAACCAAACAAGAAAAAAACAAGAAATTTTAACAACGTTAGGCAGACATCATTTTGTTCAGAGACCTCAAATACAGTCGGTGAAACTTGCTGGAAGACTCTGGCACAGTTCCCATTGTGACCAGAGAGAAATATGACAACATTTATAGTTCAGTTAGGACTTGGGTTTCCTTGCTCTGAAGCTCTATTTGTCAAAGTAATAAAAAGCAACTTTTCTTTTCTGAAATATACCTATATTTGCTCTAAGCATGACTCAAAGCTCCCTGACAATGGAATTTTTTTTAGTGTATGTTAGATCAGGTATTTCATATGAAAATTTCTGTAATTAACCTTGTTAATCATGGGGAAAACAAAAAAAAAAATCTGCAGGGAGCTCCCAGCTGCCTTACAAAGTTAGGAGGGTTAGTACTGCTGCACTGTGCTCTATATATCTGCTATTTTGCATTATTCTAATTGCAAGTACAGAGGAAATTTTCAGAAGAGATTAAATGGATGCAACCTTTTATTTTTTCCAGTTAATCTTAGGAAACTATGCAGATTTCATTGCTAGGGGAACAGTTGGGCTTAGCATATGTATTTTACTTTATCTAAATCAAAAAATTACTTTATCTGAAATTGTCTTTCTACCTTAAAATCAAAGAAATTGTGGGTTCCTGTAGGGATTAAGTCAGGAAGCAGTTTTTAACAACAACAAATTGAAACGTTTACACAAGGAAGTGTTGCTTTTATAAGTGATGGGAAACTTCAAATTTGATTACAAGCAACCTTTGGCTTCCTATCTGTTCAACAATAGGCCATGTTGTTAAGGGCAATTTCCATGCACAGCATGTGGGTCCCATTTTTTCATCCTTAGACATGGTTGTTTACTGTTCAGAACTGTTTATGCATTTTAATCAGGCTTATTCAGCAGCCCTTAATAAATCACCACTAAGTGAATGTACCAAAACAAGAACTATTATACAGGATTTGTTCCCCTTACGCAGTATTTGCTGCCCTCAGGTTCCACTGGATATAAAGACTAAATGGGTAATTGAGTCAAAAGAATAATTATGAGACATATGATTTTAATGCCTTTTGCTGAGCCGTTGCCTCCAGCAACTTCCGCTAGCTCCAGGAGCCTGCCTTTAAATTCAGCCCTGGCCAGAATGACTTTAACAATTGGAACCTGCCTTCAGCTCATGGCACTGGAAGGCTTTTTGATGGGATGAAGCTGACAGCCCAGTTCCTGCCTGGCAGACGTTCACATGACACAAGGCTGAAGTCATATAGATAAGAGCTTAAACATTTAGGTATCTTGGCCTTTGGGGACAATGGAGGAGAGCACTGTTGGTAAGAAGTTGGTACACAGAAGTAAATGCATCTTTTCTGTTATTTGTATGAGGAACGAGACAAATTCTTTTCCCCCATAGTGTAGTGAACAAATGATTTTCAGAGGAATTTTATGCTAATGGTTTTCTGTGATAGCTCTATTTTATTAAAAATAAAGAATTTCCAGAAATGAAGCTGTCTCATTTGAAATAAAATACAAAGTTTGTTTAAACTAAAACTGTATATAGATTTTTTTCCCAATCCTGCTTTTACTGGATTTTACTGGATTCCTATCGCTTCCTGTGAAAAACAGGTACATTTTACAGACCTACACATCATGTGCAGGAAAGGTGTGACACACATGGCATGGTGCCCTATGCATGCTAAAGAGTTATGTCTGGGAAAAGCAAAGTGAAACACAACAACAAAAAAGGGATGTACCACATAGGGCAGACTTTCCCAGAAACCACTACTGAAATGCAAAATATCGTTTCGGAGATTATTTAGCAGGATCCTTGCCTCAGTCTGTCAGTTTGCCCCACTAAAGCCACTAGGAGAAATTAGGGTGGGTCCCTATGAGCTCTATTCTCTTTGCTTGCAGAAATCCTGCCTTCCTTTTGGTCAATGTGCTCTGACAGGCTGCCTGGTCCCTGTAATGCCCAGAGTTAAAAACGCTTTGTCCAGCAGTCAGCAGCCATGCAAGATTCCCCACCTACTCTCTTGCTGGAACATAAGCTGTACTGCAGCTTTGCAGACATTTTCTTCTTTCCCTCTGCCTTCCAAATTGTTTGTGAAGCATTAACGCTTGTTTCCCAAGAAGCAGGAGATTTGGGGGTTTTGCTTCAATCTGTTTAATTTACTCTGATAATGGAAGGTTCCTTTGTCAGCAGAAGGAATTGCCACAACATAGCAAAACTCTTACAGCTAAACTGTGAGATTTCCTTCAGGAACTTATAACGCCCAGTTCTCCAAAAGCCTAATATCAGCATCTCGACTTCAGTGATGCTCAGCTACCATGATCAGCTCAGCATGTAACCTTTCAGCTACCTGGATCAAGTAGGATTGAACCTTTCAAGAATACCACAATGACATACTTCTCTTTTCTTCAGTAACAATTTGGCTAGACCTACACAAAAGATGATCCCTGAATTGTGCAGGCAAAGTGCTCAGTTGCTAATACAAACTGGCAATTGCACCGTTCTCCCTTTGAAAATAGATTACAGTCATTCCACCTAAAGAAAGAGAAAAGATGTTGTTCTTGGATAAATGAATAGCTATATTCGACAACAATGCTGTTTTATTTAATTGTTTCTTATTGAGGAAAATGTTCCCAAACCTCTATTTCTTGTGCACTAGTTGAAAAGCATGTCCAGCTCAGACCATTGTCTACTTTGCTCTGAATTTAGATTTCTTTTTTGTCATTCTGGTAATAGCTTTGCTTCTCTCAGTGAAATAATAAAATATCCATGATGTCATGAACATGTGCAATGGACAGAAACTGCCACAGGAAACCAGTCTAGTACTTTCTATGCAGTGTTACCTGAGTGAGACTCTTGCTTGACTAATGGACCGTGTAAGTGTACTCTAAGTGTTGGGTTGAGACCTAGGTGTCAAGATTTTACTTCTTTCACAACTGCATAAGCTATTTGTGTTTTTCTTTGCCTTGAAATTTCATTATACTAACTAACACTTCAGTTAGTAAGCGCCAGAGTCATCCAAGTCCTCCATTTGGGACCTAACCAAATTGTGAACTTTCACCTCTGTGAGTAAAAGGCTTCTGAATGCAGTAGCCCACCTCACGTGCTCCCCCACATTAAGTTACAAAGCTTAAAACAAATTAACCATGTCAATACATGGGTACCCTCCCCACCTTGATTCTGTGCTATTTTTTGGGCAACAATTATTTCTAATGTTTAAGGAACAATGTTTAAGAAAATTAACACATTTGTTCTTTTCAAAGTAAGCATGAGGAGAGTATGCACCCTCTGATAATATGACAGCAACTGATTTGTTTTTTAATAGCTTTACCATGCAGATATATAATGTTAATTAGACACGTGGAGTGCCTTATTGTAGGGCCCTTCTAGGTGCAATAAAGAAACTAGTACATTAAGTGAAACATATGTAAGGAATAGAAAAAGACTGTCCATCTGTCCTGGTTATTTTCAGACAGACCCACCTGTGCTGGAGCAGTGCAGCAGCATGCTGTACCTCTAACCTGAAGATCCTGAAGCTTTGAAAACTGGCAGCAGCCATAAAATAGGAAATAGGGGGAAGATGGACCATGGGAGAGAATGCACAAAGTCTTCTGGAAAGGGAGGGGAGAACTGTGACCCTCTCATCTTCTTTAAACTACTTAAATCTGCAAGTTGATAGAAGGAAATTTAATAATTTAGTCTTTTTTTAAACAGAAATGCAGCCTGAAACTATAATCTGAGAGTATCAGTGCCATGACCACAGAAATAGCTTCTACTTTTGAGCACTATATGGATTTCAGCTGGTTAATCCAATGTTGAAAAACATTCCTTAAAATAATTACACGTCTCTCACCACTGCCAGTTTCCCAGGAGGACAAAGATACACAATACAAGTTGTGTGAAATACCTAACACATTCAGAAAACACCTTGCTCTGTTTTTTATATCACCAGGTGCCTGAAGTATCAACAGTGCTGTAAATCATACCGAGGTACAGAGGACAATGCTGGACAGGCTGCTGGATAGGTTCTGTATTTCACATCAGTGGAGCTGTAAATATGATTTATCCTTAGGAATATGTTATCTTCTGAGAAATCACTGTATGTTTTATATACTGCCTTCTGACTCCTTTGTATCAGAGTAGGAGCAGTAGATCCTGATACTGTCTAATTAAATGTGAAGTACAAGTTTCATGATATAAGATTGCTTTCACATGCTCTGCTTTATTCCTGATATGCCACAGAGATGAACAAAAATCCAAACTACAGAAACAAAATTTCTGAGTAAAATCCTTTAGGACCGAAGTTTCCCATGTGTGGTTTCTGCAGGGAGAAGCATAGTTTTAAGTCTGAGTCCCATCCATATAGCTAGCTTTCAACATGTGCTTAAGTCATGCACGAAAGCCAGGGTGCATGCTGCAGTAAGAATCTGTGCACATCTGCAACATAACTTGACAGGGAATCAATTTATTTTCACACTTCAACATTTCACTTCTGTGCATTTTTTTGCAACTTGCTGAGATCTAATGTCAAGCCAGATTTGGCGGAGATTACTTCAGTCATTTGAAACTAAGGTCTTGAAGCTTTTTATGGAACTGGACTGAAGGAATACTAATTCCATCTGTGTTTGTTCAGAATGATGGTGATTGCTAAGCACAGCTTAGGAACAGTTAAGTTCAGCTGGGAGTGCTGTGAAATGCTTTAGCTAAATCCAGGCTTCTCAAAAGCTTGGATAACCTGGCAAAGTTTAGATTGCTTTCAGGATGTCAGGACTTGAAAAAAAGAAACAGCAGGAGGTAGGAAGAGAAGTGAGTGTCAAGGCTAACTGCCGCCCCAGAAATCAAAATGGCAACAACAGGGGGCTTCAAATCTTCTAATGTTGCGGGCTGGGTGCCAGTTTTGCTCCTCCCTCATAAGGCAGCTGTGGCTTGCAAGCTTTGTGAGGCTTGCAAGTGGCTTGTACGGGCAGCTACAGAGACAGCTCATATTCAACACAAGCCCACCCAGGCTCTTCTTGAGGCTGCCCCTTGCTCCTGCACGCAGAGCAGGACAGCAGCATCATTTCTGACTGTATTCTGACCAATGCACGGTGGCCTCACAATGCACAGAAAATACTGAGCCATGACAGGACCCTAGCCTGGCCACGGTGCACAAATCTAATTTTCATCTCCTTTCACACCTTGCCCTTCCCTGGAGAGATACCAAAGGCCTCCCCAGGCATCCCATGGGAGACACAATCATAAAGTATTGCTGGTAACACTCGTCCAGCAAAAGTCTGTATGGCAGAAGTGACCACAACATTTTTTGATGTAAGCTGTGCTGAAGAATTCAGCTTATAACAGCTTCATGCATCGCATCATGCGGGTGCCATGCTTTTTATTTGAACTGTGCTCTAAGCTTCATGGTATATAAAGCAGCAGATGTAAGGTAGAATATTTTGGGATGCTACAAGAACACAGAAATACACTTATGGCCAAAACTCAAATCCCTCCTGCAGTGCAGGAGCTTTACTCCTAGTTTACTGAGTACCTGTGCTACTTCTGTTACTGCTGTTTTCTGGTCTCTAGGTTGAATCTAACCAGAGTGACTTGTACCCGGGTTAGCATAACCTGACAGTGAGTTGCTTTCTCAGGCCAGGACACAGCTTCCACATATATGATTAACACCAAAATGTCAAGGGTGCAATTATTTTTTTTTTTTCAAGACTCTGCAGCAGCTCTGCATTGATGATAACCACCCAGCAAGATCTTTCCAAGCTTCCTATTATTCTGAATAATGTACTTCTGCAGACTGTTGTCTACCATGCTTAGGTTAGACAAAACAGTGTGATACACCTACCAACAGGAGTGTGGAAAATGCATCTTACTTAGAAAATGGCAGAAAAAAATGTTATTTTGCTGCCTAAATCCAGGGCATTTTTTTTGCCAGAGAACTTAAGGATCAATCTCAAGAATTGCACGTATGTTCTGGTAGCATTTGTGTATTATTTCGTTGGCTAGAAAATGTCATTACAAAGTTTACAAGCAGAAAAGTAGAGAGAGTATTGTGTTATCTTTGCTGGAAAAGCAAAGCAGGAAATAATTATTGAGTTCAAATAGATGTCTCTAAAGTGTCATACACAGAATCCAGGAAAATTATGACTGTGTAGAGCTGCCTTTAGCATGCCGAAGACAGCATTAGAAAAGACCTGTATTTGATTACCTCATCTCTGTCTCCTGCAAGCCTGCATCTGTTTCTGTATCAAGATCCTTGTTCTTGGCTATATGGAATAAAATGGCAGTAATACAGTTTGAGCATCTCAGGCTGCCAAAGAGGAACATTGTTTGGAAGCATGGAGGCAGACAGCTCACATCCCGAGGTCCTCATGCCCAGAAATGGCAGGTGTGCTGAAGCTTCTGTGTATCTGATTTTAATTGAACACAAAGATAATGTAAATGACTAATTTATCTTCTCAAATTGATTTTAGGTATTTTATCCATGCTGATTGGAGATGCCTTTGGGAAAAATCTTAGTCAGGAACAGCACAGTGTCAATTTGCCCTGGGCTAGGTAGGACTTCTCTATTTACATCCTTCTTTTGAATTACAAGGCTTTTCAGCTCCTGCTGTTCCAGGTTTCTGGAAAATACATCTCCCCAGACACCTGTGCTACCCATTTCCAACACAGGCTATGCAGTAAAATAGAGGAGCCTCCCCATTATCCTTTGGATACCTTTGAGTAATTTACTGGCATCCAGACCTAAAGCATAGCTGCATACACCACAAGGAGCTGTCTTAGCCAGGGAGGTTCTCCTTGTCAAAAAGAGCTCATAGGGAAATTAAATGTATGTAAATCTGGCAAATAATGTAGAACCTGATTGAAACTGGTATGGGTATAATAAGGAAATTAATAAAGAATTGTTTCTTTATTTGGGTTTTGTGGTTGACTGCTGCAGCTTATGACTAGCCATATATTTGGCAGCTTTAGAAGAAAGTAAGTAAAATGCCAACAAGTTAGTGAGAAATTACTGGAAAGACAGTTAAGAGGAACATCTGACAGCTAACACACATGTTTTCCATTAAGCAGCATGAAGGTGTGTAAGAAAAGTTTGCACTAGAGGCAGGAAGACTGTGCCCAGGCACACAAGACTGTTCAGTATTTCATTTAAGTGCCATGTACCCCATTCTTTAAGCTCTGCAACTGAAGAAATGTATCTTCATGTTTTCCAATCATGTGATGCAAGACAAGACAGCCAGTTAAGGCAAACTTTCTTCTCCTTTAGTCTGGTTAAGGTAAAAGTAAATTCATAAACTGGCAAAATCTAAATACAGAGTAAGTACCTTCCAAGTTTGCAGAACCAAATTAAATGAGAGCTATTCACCATATGAACAAAGAACAAGTCATACCAGGAGAAGCTAAGGGAACTAGGGTTGTTTAGTCCGAAGAAAAGGAGGCTGAGGGGAGATCTCATTGCCCTCTACAACTACCTGAAAGGAGGTTGTAGGAAGGTAGGTGTTGGCCTCTTCTTGCAAGTAAATAACGGTAGGACCAGAGGAAATGGCCTGAAGCTGCTGCAGGGGAGGTATAGACTAGGTATTAGGAAGAATTTCTGTACTGAAAGAGTGGTCAGGCACTGGAACAGCCTGCCCAGGGAGGTGGCTGAGTCACCATCCCTGGAGGTATTCAAGAAACATGTAGATGTGGCACTTCAGGGCGTGCTCTAGAGGCTGTGTGTGGTTGTGATTTAAAAAAAAATTTCTTTATTTTGTGTGTGTGTGTGTGTGTGTTGACGGTTGGACTTGATGATCTTAGAGGTCCTTTCCAACCATGAAGATTCTGTGGTTCTACTTACTGTGTGTATTCAGGTAACACACATGAAATTACTTTCCTTGGCCAAGGATCAATTTGTCACAGATTTCCAGGCTGCATGCACTGGAAACCATCTGGGTTTAGGATGCTACCTGGTTATAGACTCAAATCAGATCAGTTCATACTCCAGATCGAGGAGTTCCAGAACGAGGAACCTACACTTTTTGTCCTGTACTCTCTAGTTTTTGACAGGTAAGATCTCTTGGGCCTGACTGTACCTGATTATCGTACAGCCAGAGGATCAACAGAATTTGCTACTGACTGCTCAGTAGGGCTAGGACATGTGTCCCAGAGACAAAGTGCTCAAAGGCTGCCCTGGGTTAATGAGTTCATTCATTTTTTTCTACTCTACCACCCTTACTTCAGCTCACACAAACAGCTTTAGGTCTGCACTGTCAATCTCCTGCAAAATAATATTTTCTGTTATTTAAAACCTGGATGAGTTCTCTGATTTGGTTCATGGTGCTTTGTTGGTACAGCTATGAGAGTCAGGCCAGAATATAAGTGAGAGGCCACTGATAGATGAAAACAGGAGCAAGGAACGGAACTGCTTAAAACACGTATTTCTATGAATGGGTTGAACCCTGGAACTAGAGATGAAACCTGACATGAATTGTTGACCCCTGTGGCAACCAATTACTCTCTTCCATGCAGCAGAGCAAAATGCTACATGTGTTGCACTTATAATTCACAGAAATGTGCAACTTGCTAATTATACTTTACTGAGCTACACAGCTGTGATTAACACACTAGTAGCCACTTTGGCATGAGAAATGGCTTTGGAAGAAACCAAACTCCAAGCCTGTTTTTGAAGGCTACCTTTGACAAGTGTCTTTTCCTTGGTGAATATCTTTTATTAATGCAGCACAGCTGGATGGACTAAAGAAACTTTTCCAAGTGAATTGAATTACAGTTTTCAGTGTCTCAAGCCCTTGGGAACTCTGTGAGAACTTTGTCAGTGAAAGGAAAGACAGAATAAATCCTTAGGTGTGAATAAATTTATGAAGGGTAATTGGAAAGGCAGCTTCTTCCAATGTTCAAAAGCAGATGCCCTCCTGGGAAGACTTGCTTCTTTCTCTTAGAAACATGATAAATATATGTCTCCGCATTTTGGTATTACAATTATGCATATTTCCTTCAGAAGTACTCTGGGATCCACCAGCCTAGATTCTGTCCTTTTCAATGGCAAGACGAAACTCCTGTCTTCAAATGCTCCCAGGTAAAACAATTGCAATAATAACCTGAGTTTACAAAGTTGAAGGCCTTCAGATCTGTAAATACAAGTGATTAAGCTGTGGAAATCCTTTAAACTGAGACCACGGCAGCATATCAGGGCAAAACTATCTGATCGTCTTGGTCTTATTCTTCCATATACTTACAGCCACTGCTGAAGCCAGAAGGTACAGAAAGTCATATGACTTGGGCCCTTGGCATGAAGCATCCTCATCAACTCCTCTGTTCCCGTTCAGGTAACAGTATCTTGGTGCCAACACAGTAAGTCCCCAAAATCTAGCAGGGCCAGCCTACCCAAGGATGTGAAGGAGGGCTTGCCAGCACTTAATTTACATCTCCCAAGGTATTACTAAGTCCTGCAGCAATTAAACCTTCCTTCCCGTCTGCTGTCTGAGGACGGGGATGATTCTACTTCTCCATCTGGTTTAACCCATGAACTACCCTGATGTCAGCAGGGTTATGCCCCTACTGCAGTACAAAAATAAGGGACACACCTGCTCCAGAGGATACGCAGGGAACATCCCCAAGACGAGCGTGGCAAACAGCTGCTTTGAAATAACAGGATTTCTCTGCAAAACAGGGAGATGCTTTCAGATCTTTGGGAATGGTACCCAATTTTAACTTTCTGCATGTGCATTTGAACTGGAAAACGAGAATTCTTCCCCGCGTTACATGGTGTGTGAGTGAATAAATAAGAATACGTCCAAGGAAGCCGAAACGGTCAGAAACATCCCTGCCAAAAGATGTTTATGCAGCCAGAAAGCATCGCCTCACATCTCGAGGAACACATGATTAAGAGCACCGTGTTGATCTTAATCAGATTTATTAAGACAAATGTTGAAAACCAGCCGTGCGTCTTGCGTGGGCAACCAAAGAGGAAAGAAAAAAACAAAAAAGGCCAGATAAAAATGCCCAGAGGGAGTGAGCTAATGACTATCTGCCCATTACCTCATGGGGTCACTGGGCCGGCAGGGCCCCGCCGGGACGGGGGCCAGAGGCGCTGCCCCCCCGCGCACAGG
>NW_009970718.1:3553885-3586223 GCF_000747805.2 Chaetura pelagica | reverse complement strand
AGCCCCGCTGAGAGCTGTGTCGCTGGGTCGGAAGCGGAGAGTTCTACAAAGCGGGTTTTGTGCCTCGAATATGCCGATTTTCATAGAAATACTTTTTTTTATTATTTTTTTTTCCCGGTCGTGGATAGAGTTTGGAAGCATTTTTAGGAATGCGCACTTTGTCGGTCATGGAACTGTTTGAAGTTGGATTCAAAGTTTGTTTATAAAATTAGGTATTAGACTCGCCACATGTGTAGTGTTTTGCCTTTCTGTTATATCAATTTATTACAGCCTTGTGTGCCATCTCCTGAATTTTTATATATGATCGTGTAGTTTTAAATGTACTTAAAATAAAACAAACAGTCATATTTATTGAATTAAGGCTTTAAGATTTGGAACCAAAAGGCTCGTTTTAGAACCAGAATTAATAATTGCTTTTTTTTTTTTTTTTAAGCATAATTTTACTTCGTTTAAGTCCTAATACCTGTTCTGCAAAATTCAAAGCAGTTTTTGACTCTTAAAAATAATGTACTTTAAAGATAGGCAGGAGAGAGTCAGATATTCCGAATATTCCAGCTGTGTATCAGTTTTTTAAACGTGTTTATTCTGAGTAACTTTAGGGCAGAACAGCACAAGTATTATCTTCCTGAAATTAGGCACACATTCTTCCCTCCCCCCCCAAAAAAAGCCCTAAAGAAAATGCTACGGATGTATAGAGCACATGTAAATGAGGAGATAACAAGATGTCCCAGCACTCATTGCTATAGGTAAACTTTCTCTGAGTATAACAGCAGTTCCTGAATGCCGAGTTTTTCAAATGCTTGCTTCCAGGATTAGTTCTTTCTTTGATTGGCCTACAGTGGTACTCATGAACTTGGGAAGGTGTTGCAGGATTGTCTAGTGGTTTGGAGCCCGATCCTATGTTTCTTCTGATGCCACAGCTCCCAGGGATTTCAGAGGGAGCTTTGAACAAAAGCATCGGTGACAAATACTAGGTTTCCTCTTTCATTATGCACTCAGAAAAATATAGTCCACTAAGGTAGAAAGATGGACAGCAAAGATGTATGTATTCTGAGAGGGATCGGTTGATTCTTACCTGACTTACATGTCTTAAAGAGAAGATGGTTCTTAGGTGTCTAAACTTTCATACATGTACATTAGATTTCAGCTGTCCTGCCGAGCCAGATTTTGGGTTTTCCAAGGAGTCTGTTCCTCTCTAGTGTGGGTGAATGCAGAGGGAACCGTTCAGACTGGACACTTGCATTTGTGAGTAAGTCTTGTCTATGCAGTGATAGGGCAAGAGACTGTTTTGTCAGAATAAGAATTTTAGCCTTGAGGGACTGATGTAGGTAGTTTAACTAAGAGATTTGTACCAGGTAGGATTTTTTAATGTAATGATTTTTGTGAGTATTCTCTGATTTTTGTAAAGTTTTTGAGGAATAAACTTTCCTATTTGGACCCCTCAAATCACATGGCATTTTGGCAAATCTTGGTCTAAGTCTTTAGTAAGACTATTGGACATACTAAAACTTTCTTTTAAAAAATCTTTCTGAACTAGCTAATGCTCTGTAGATCATGCAGGGCCTAGAAGTGCCCTAGCAAGCTAGCTTGGTATAATCCAGGATTTTTGAAATAAATTTTTAAAAGTTACAGCTAATGAAGACTGAAAAATACCAGTAATCTGTATTGATCATGTAGTCCCAAATTCTAGTAAGGTCACCAAAAGTTGTCAGAGAGGAAGGAATATAAAATCACACCAGAGACTGAACTGAATATACTGAACCTTTTTACAGTTCCAAACCCAATGTATATCCACAGCATCTATCAAAGAAAGATGTAAATAAAGCACTCCATTTTAGAGTACCTTTTAACACTCCATAAATTTGCTAAAGAACGAAATCCTTTATTCTTTCTGTAAACTGAAAAAAAAAGGAGAATGAGTGGGATGGCACTTTCTATCTGTGACATCTGGTCATGGTAGCTTTTCCCTTTGTAACTCCTCAGCAACAAAGTTTAATCAGCAAATTTCCATTGCTGTAATTTACAAATTTCAAAGGATTTAATTTGACCTTTCAAAGTGCTTATCTGCATACATATTTTGAGTTCTCCTCTGAAATTATCCTAAATGCAAAAGTACTCTAAAAGTATCACACCATAAGAAGCATCCTCTAGTGAGTGGGCTTGAAATAAATATATTCATTTGTAGAATATTAAAATAATACCTTTCCATTTTTTTCCTGATTTCTGATAATGAAATGCAATCAAATCAGGCTTTAAAAATTAATTTTATTTTTATTTAAGAGTACAACTGCATGAATAAATGGCATATAACTTAAGAAGGATAAGCAGAAGGAGCATTATTGCTAGATTATAAACTCACTTGCCTTTTACAACATTATGCCAGTTTATACCAGCCTGGGATGCCTGCATGCTTTCTGGCATTGTGCTCTGAAGCCCCAGTGCTGGTGATGAAACACTGAATGGGGCCCACCAGCTCCAGCAGGCATAGAGAGCACTGTGTTTCTGTCTATCTGCGCATAGTTTCTCCTGACCTCTGTGCTATGGGCCTGATTCTTCTCTTTCAAAACTTGTTGCCTGGATGAAATATATGTATAATTCTGCCCTCTGTTTTGTGAGACCTTTGCGTTCAGTGTGTATTTGTAGCCCTGACTAGGTAAAGAAGTGCAGAATCTGCTTCTGCTGTTTCAACAATGGGATGCGTTCTGCTCCTGCCTACAAACTTAAGATATGCACTGTTTTAAAGCAACATTTCCCAGGGGAACGTATTTCAGCTATGTGGCTTATACTTGCACTGCCTCTCAAAGGAGGAGGGAAGCTCCAGATCAGAGTTCTGAGCAAACAATTGTCTGTTAAACATGGAAGAAGTCCTCAATTTCTGCTTGCTGATCTGGGATTTTGGCCCTGTCCTGGTACTCTAGACTTATCATTATCTTCCGGATAAATTATAAGACCTGACAGTTTTCCCCGGTGTTTTCTGACATAGGAAAATCATCCAGAGGATGCTGAGATACAGTCTGTTGTAGCACAGTTGCATTAAAGAGGTCCACTCCACGTCTTTACTTACGACTTGGTTTCTAGAAGTATTGGCTGACTCCAGATTGGAGTGACCTCCTTGATAAATATGAAGTTACTCTGCTACCTGAAATTATTTTCTGAAAACCTGTGCTCTTCTCAAGTAATTTGCCCTGGAGGAGGATGACAGTAAGTGCTTTACATCCTGGATGTACACATGCCTGGCAAGAATCTGGCTTTCTGCTTCAATCTTGGCATTTTGATAGATTAACAGAGAAACGAAACTGAAAAGTGCAACAAAAGAAATAAATATAACAGTGAGATACTTCCTTTGCAAAACTTGCTGAAAAATTGAGCTTACGGGATTTTTGCCTAAAGTTTCAGGGGCTTTTTGGACCAGGATCAGTTTTTTTTTCCTCAGGTGATGACAGCAATTCTATCCTGCAACACTATTATTTTAATCAATATACTTTATTACTTGAATTACAGAAATTAAGTGGGTTTTATCCTTAATTTTGGACCTTCTCTTAGTGAATAAATGCTTAGTAATTACTGATGTCAAACCAACTGGCAGCCAGAATGTGTCCTCAAGTGACAAGTAACTAACTTTCAGTAAAATAGAAGGTAGGAAAGCACAGAGTGTTTTATCTCAACTCCTAGGCTTCGCTAGCCTCTGGAACGTGCTACCCTCACTCAGGCAACAAGTTGACTAACAAGTCTCTGGATTTTCCTGTTTTGTAGGTGTTTTCTGGGGACAGAAAGTTTTTTTAGGGTGGGGAGATCTATTTGGCTTTTTTTTTTTTTTTAATGCCCCGATTGCTGGGAGCACTGAGGCATCTTCATTGTTTTCAAAGTTTGTCTTTGAAAACAGAGAAGTTTCTGTACCCTTCAGAAATCATAGGCTGCATGCAGCAGTTTTTCCTGCTTCCAGTTAACTTTGTGAGCTGTTTTAATAGAGTCAGTTTGGGGTGCCCAGCATACCTTAAGAATGGCTGTGAAATGGCTTTTAAAGGACAAATCTTTGTCCTCATTGTAAGGTTGCCAGAGCTAGACTTAGTGCCAGTTGTTCTTTCCAACCCAGCCACCAGTCTGGCAGTCCAGACTCAGCGGGGAATATGAACATTGGCTTGGCAGTGCTTTTGCCTCTGGCGACTTGCTGTGAAGCCTCAGAAAGGAAGAGGATCCCGAGTTTGGTCCTTAGTGAGATTTAAGTCCTGCCAGAAGATCTCCGCACTGCACTGGGAAGACAAGTGGTGGGGTTTGTAGAAAAGGAATTCACAGAGGGGAAACAGTGGAGTCAATTATGCCTACAGTTAGTGGATTAACTGCTGAAAAATGTATTTTTGTATTGCCAAATGAACTGGTCTTCTGAAACCTTGTAATATATTTTTAATGTTTTTGGAAAACCCACAAATGTGATAAGGATTAATCTCATAGGGCAAGTTCTTGAGTGCAGATTTTGGGTTTCATTGTACTGTTTTACATTAACAAATTCCCCTGATTTTCAAAAGGAAAGTTCTCTGCCTCCATTGTCCTACCAAAGGTGTTATGCATTCTTTGTGTAATGCAGCTCTGCAAAATAACTCTTAATATATACATTTTCCTAAATGGTACTTCGTGATCAGTCATGATCCGTAGCAGAATTGGGAAGGAAATACTTTAAATATGAGAATAATTGCAGGTATATAAGGTGGCAGGAGGATTTTTCAAATGTCATATATATAGACCCAGATCCTTATAAAGTTAGGCATCTGAGTATTTTCAGTAACCTGGACTGTGTTTCTGTGAGGGGAGTTGTCACATTGGAGAAGTGGCCTTTGCATTGTGCTGAAAAACTTACTAAAATATCCTTTGAAAAGCTGCCTTTTCTGAAGTTGTAGCACATAATTCTCTTAAGGTATTTTGTATGTATGTTGACCTCCTCCTCATGAGTCTCAGACAGTTTGGTATTGTTTGTTGCAGTCCCCACCCCTGGAATCTTGTGGCTGTGAATATCTCAGATTTCAGCTTGAAAAGGTATTTCCTTGTGCGAATGTAAAAAGACTAAAAACCCCATGTGTTTACAAAGAAAAACAAAAAGAAGGAAAAGGAATTCACCCTTTGTTATGTTTTTGCTCTAATAGTGTTTAGCCAGTCTTGAGACTTTGGGTGATTAAATGGTGCATTTTGGCCAGTTGTAAGATTTCAAGTTAGGGCTGCAATAGTGAAAAACCAGTGAATTGTTCTCTTACAGCATATGACCCTAATTTTGCCTTGCTTGAGGAAATTATTTCTAAACAAACTGCAGTATGTTGAAAATCAAAGAAAATAATGTCAGTGCCTTTATGGCTGAATTTTGTAATTTTTTACAGAGTTTTTATGGCTGTAGATAGGGTCGTGTTTTTATGATATTACCTGTGAAGGATAAGAAGGCGGCCATGGTAATTCAGCTGTTTGGCAAAAAATGAATGATTAATGTCATTGTCTAAATACCTTGTCTAATCCATGGTCAATACAGAGAGATGCCTTCCAAGAATGTCACAATTTACCTTCTTAGACATGTATTTTGAGATGATGAATCGTTACATAGAGCTACTTAACTCTTCTCATTAAGTGTATAGGAGGCCTTGACAAGGACCTTAGACCACACAATGAACTTTTAGACAGAGAAGTGACAGTAGTGCCCCTTTTGACAAGAACTTGAAGGCAGAAAGTGCTGGGGCATGTTACCTCATGGGCATCTTGAAGAAGTACAGAGCTGGAGACAATGATGGTGCATCCACAGCTGTCCAATCCAGGATCTCTCTTCTAAATAGCAAGGCTGTGTACAAGGCATGGGAAGGGTGGAAGCCACATTTACTGCTGGCACCAGGAGACGCATGTAGTCTTTGGCAGATGGTGTGGGGTTTGGTTGTTGCTTTGGGTTGTCACAGAAATGAAATCTGACCATGCATTGTCACCAGCCTAGGGCACTTGTGTTTCCTCAGGCAGAGAAAAACATGTACAGCAAATCATGCTGTAAAAATTAGACGCATGAATGATGCCTCTGAAAACTGATGGTGCTTCACATGATCTCAGTTGATCTGTAGTGTGACTGTCAGCCACTACATTGCAATGGATGTAAGGAAACGATGGCCATGCTATCAGCACATTTCAAGCCCTTTTTGATGTCTGCTAATTTTGAAAGCCCTGCGGAGACGTGACATAAAAAAGCAAGTCCACTTCTCACATCTGCTTTTTGTGCAGGATTTCAAAAAAATATATATTTAGAAGTTCAAAATTCTTTCTGTGAACATTAGCTAATATTTTACAACTGATGTGTGAATGCTGCTTTGGTCTACCCTTTTGGCTTCATGTTCTTTGAGCATTCATGGAGTCATGTTTTAGAGGAATAGATGGGAAGTGAGTAGACAGTGACTTTTGAGAGTGCAGGAGATCCAGCTCTGAGCAATGCTGTACCACAAGCTCTTACCAGCTGTGTGGTGGTGACTTCCTAGGCAATGGCTATTGCTTCCTCCTCATGGCCAGGGACTCCCCTTCAGCTGGCTGAAATGCTTTGGGGATGCAGAACTGCTGCTGGAGCATTGTACTCTAAACACAGTAACTGCTGAGGACATAGAGCCATGGATCTCTGCAGGGCCCAGGGGTTGGGGTTCAAGAGTAGAAGTAGTGCCATGTGGCTCAGATGGACCACTAGCCTGGCAGAGCCACTGTTGGACTGTTTGCAGGGAGCTCTTAATGACATGAAACTCTCCTGCAGCTTTGCAAAAGGTTGCCTTAATCATGACCAAGAATAGGCATAAGTAGGAAATTACAGTTTACTTGTGCCTGCTTTACGGGCACAAAGCATCCAAGATTCTCAAATGAAATGGGATCATTTTATCAATAATATTTTTAATTTGCCTGCCAGGGCTGGAGGCTTGGCATCACTGTGGGAAGCATTTAATGTGGATTTAGCAATACTTGGAGAATTCAAGGACTGCATTTGCGCAGCTTGAGGTCTCTCTGTTCCTGCGCTTACTGATTCTTGTTGGCTGGCTCTAGGCAGCTTACTCAATCTTCAGAGGTGTTTTAGCTCTCTTCATGGGATTGTACAACATTTTTATCAGTTAGCTATAAAAATCCCCAACAAACTGCATGTGTGGTGAAGGAGCCATGTATGGGTAATACCAGAACTTTACCATCTGTTCACTTTTCCTCAATAGCCAGTTTTCCTTTACCCCTTTCCACTTTCCTGCTGGCTAATGGCCTATACTATTTCCCAAGACTTTACACAACACTAGGATTAGAAAAAGCAAATAGTGCCTTAAATAACACACCATTTTAAAATTGCATGTCCATTTGAACTGAATTACATTTAGCAACCTTGCTCTCAAAATGGTGGATAGAGGGAAAACTTCTAGTTCCACTGTTGGCGCAACTTCTTACTATGGGAGGGATTTTGATTTTAGAATATCTTCAGAGCTGGAAGTATATTTTAAAGTATCAGGATCTGATCTAATCTCGGAGTTTTAGCACTGGATGAGCTTGAGGTCCATTTGAATGTTTAGAGTAACTGTATTGCTTGTGAAATATTATTAATTCAAGAAGCTGAATATAAATAAGCATTATTACAAAAATTTTTCATGTAGCAATGTCTAAAAAATTTAGCTTTTGTGAAAAAATAAAAATAAATTATTGATTTCATTTTGGATATATCATCCTATTTATGACCATATAAATTTTCTTTTAAAGCATGTAGTACAGTTTTTGGACTGCCAAAATACACTTATACCCTACTCTGATATTTCATTTTCATATGTCTATGAAGTTAAACCTGTAAAATCTCACTCTTGTGAAATGCTTAGTTCCACACAGTCTCTGTTTTTATGAAATAGGAATGCTAAGCAGAAAAGGAACCCCTGGAGACATTCACAATTCTCCTGGACATGTTCCTGTGTAATCTGCTTTAAGGGATCCTGCTCTAGTAGAGGGTTGGACTACATGATCTCTCAAAGTCCCTTCCAAGCTTTACCATTCTGTGATTCTGTGATCTTGAATACAAATTATTAGGATTTGGCTCATGGTTAATGGATGCTTCACAGGGCTGGAAGCAACAGTTGCCTTTTGGTTTTAGTGTTATTAATTCTAGCCAATAAATACAGAACTGATATTCAGACATTTCAGCAATTTTCAGCCATGTGTCAACAGAAACAATGTTTGCTTCAGATTGTTTGACCAACAAATACTGATAGAATGGCCATGATGTATGTGACCATAAAATAAAAGCATAGACAATGCTTTCTGTATGTTGTCCTAAGCCCTAATAGATATTTTGTCATTCCTACAAGTACAATCATAGCATACTTCTGAACATAATTCTGAAGTACATGTAGCTTAAATATATAATTTTTCTCTAAGCAATTTTAATTCTGTTGATGCAGTTTCACGCAGACGATGGAAGCCATTCAATACAATGAATATTCTCTGCTCTTTATATTAAAGATAAAAATATACTCATATGTGTTAGGTTGAAGCATTAACATTTTTCTCTACAGAGGACTCTAAGGTGCAGTTGACTATCCCTGTATGATGCCAGATTTTTTACTGATGGATCTCTGTGTCAGTGATACAGATTGGTTTGAGTGCAACAGCTTCACTAGACTGCACCTGAGTAGACTGACTGTCCCTGGTCATAACCGGGAGGTTGGAACCTGAGGATCTTTAAGGTCCCTTCCAACCTTAACCATTCTATTACTCTATAGAAAGACACAGTGCCATTGTTTATTCCACAGGATCTAGCATAAATAAATCCTGAGAAATGGCTTCAAACACCACTTTGTTCAGAGTCACATGAGGATGTATCACCTGCATCATCTTCTTACGCAAATATTCTGCCTTACAGCGGTATGTGACATGCAGGCAGAAAGACAGCAGTTTGTTCAGGGAATTAAGTGGAATGCCCAAGAAAGCCAGAAGCATGATTTCCATCGACTTGAGCAGAATTAGTGCTCTGCTGTTTGCATCATGGTGCTGTGCTAGTGGCATTGAATCATTGCCAGCAACATCCATGGAAATATATGGCTCATTTGGGATTTCCTCAAGCACGATGTCTCACGTTTTGACCCTGATCCATCTCCTGACCTTTATGCTTGCAGCTTGCTTGTTGAGAGATACAGTGAATGAAGAAAACCTATCCTTTCCAATCCCTCTGTCTTTATTTGCAGGAGCATGCTACCCATCTGAAGCAATAACTTACTCTATTCTGATTTATCCATGTCTCTTGCTTGTATCACATATCATAATGAGCCACACATTATCAAAAAAGAGCAAAGAACTAGAGAGAGTTAAGAAACTGTAACAGGGAATATCAAGGACAGGCTACTATGTCTGACAAAAATTGTATGACCTGAATAAGGTGTTTGAGCAATGATAAAGGGGAATAGGGCATTCAAGGAACACTTGAGGTGTTTGAGAAGGAAGCAAGGAGATTGCATATGGTACCTCTAGGTGGTATTTTTAGAAGCAGGTGACTTGAAGGTAAACTTGATAATGGCACAAGGAACGTGGCTCCCAAGGAAGGGAGGGAAAGCTCCTCACCTGGGAGTTTGGAAACTGCAGCAGATAGAACAGTAGTGGCAGATAAACTTTATTGTCAAGAACAGGCTCTCAGGTTCAGGAGGGTGCCTGTGATTATCTGGCAGGTGTTTTCCTTCTCCATCTCCTGTGCTTCTTCAGTTACAGTCAGATTCTTTCCAATTTATACACCCCACCAGTTGTGTTGAAGCCCCTTGGATATATGAGACAGCTAAAATTTGGCTTCACATTCTTGCCTCTTAAGCTCTTTAGGACACAGTTTCACATTTGATAGTCTTGTGTGAAAGAGAAGCTTTAGAATATTAATGCCTGATATAAATAATAATTATTGTAAATTAAGCAATACACTTCGAAATAGGCAATTGGTTCCTCTGGGAACATATTTGTATTTAATTAGAAACAGTAAAGTGTTGATAAAAACATGTAGTAATAGAATGCTTATAAATTTGTGATTACAGTTGAAGACATTTTCTTCTAAGCTTGTATGAATTCAGACAAAAGTAGAGGTAAATATTTTCAAAATGTGCACAGTTAGGCTTCTACAGTGATAGTTTATTGCTTTGGGAGATGAGCAGATTTGAACATCAGAGAAGTTATTCAGATACCCTAATACATACTCAGGAACATAATTTTGGATTATCTTTGTTTTTAATTTGAGTAGAAAAAGCTTTGAAAATTAAAACATTACTTAGATACATTTATTTATTTATCTGTTTTTCTTCCTGATTATCTATGTCTTAATTTTTTTAATCTAAGTATGCAGTTATTTTTAAAATTAATTAAGTTAGTTATAGAGACTTAAAAAAAACCTACAGTACAAAGTCTAGAGCTGTTTATTTTCTGCCTAAACCAAGACAGGAAAGTGACATAAATGTTTTGATGCTGATCACATTTTACAAGCATACATTTCTAGCAAGGGTGATGGATCTATTTTCAAAAGCAAAAACTACTCCAAGTTTCACAGTTGAGTAGTATGAAACTTAAAGGTATTTAAGATTACTGGAAAAGCCCATGAGTTTCTTGAAAAAAAGTTAGGGGATTATTAGATAATGAAGACTTTTCCAATATTTGGAAGCATTTTTTAGACATAACAGAGACTGCTGATTCATTAGTTAAAAAAACCAAATATACAATGTTTAACAAATATTACCTAATTCTGTGGGATGATGTTGCATTTTTTTTTTATTAAGCAGAGCCTTTTTCAGTAAGTGGTTCATTTCAGTTTAGAATATTGCCCCAGCCAGAATGAGTTTACCATCAGGGTAGCAGAATCAGTCCCTGGAGTTTGTGCCTGTAGATCTCAGCTGTATTGTCTCATTGCATTTTATATAATTTATTCATAAATGTTTCTTTTGTATTGAAGACCTTATTGTTTGACTACTAATAACAGCATTGGAGTATAAGCGGAAGAGATATTTTTTTTCCTAGGATATCATGCTTCCTAGATTTATTGAAAATAACTTTTTCAGATTCATTGTACCATATACATTATACCATATGCATCAATATACTGATTATTTCAACAACATATTATTTAAACAAAATGTTCAGTCCTAGTAGTTAGGGAGAAAAACCCCATAATCATAGCAATTACAGAAGTAAATTTCAAATCTGCAGAGTTTCATCCTTAGATATATATACTGAGAGTCTTGCATGTTGTATTTAAGTTCTACATGTAAAATAGCCTTGCTAAATTGAAGAGCAATTACTTGGTTGATCATCGTTTGCCTTAAAAATATCACCATCTTGAAAAAAAGGAAAAAGAACTTGTGGGGCAGGACTTTACACACTGACTTTCTAGAGGACTGTTGTTATGAATATCACCTAAGCTCAATGGATAATCAATTAGATCTATGCTTTCTTTGCAGCTCTTTCCAAACACTTTTTTCTCCGAGCCCCGCCATTCTACTCAGTATGCTGTGGTGGGTCCTGTCAGCACCCTGCATCCCCCACTGCTTTTCCAAGTAAGTTTTTATGCTTCATCAGTAATGCTTGAGTTATTCTGTAAACCAAAGCAGCAGGATTTAATGTGTTCTGGAAAACTAATTGGTAATGCAATGGCAGCAGCTAATTCCTTAGTAAAATCACAGCAATCCTATTCAGAGGGTTTCCAAAGATTTATCAAACTTAAGTACACTGAGCAATTGTGAGAGGTTCCTAATGGCATTGAGACACCCAGGCAGAGCTAACCTAGGAAAGCTCCTTTTCAGTTTGCTAGAAAAGATTCTTTAAAATCAGTAACTCTTTTAAAAATCTGTGTCGATAAACATTTGCAAATAAGAAGAGAAAAGAGCTGAAAGATCTTTAAATGGATGCTGCATTTTAATGTCTCTTAGGGGTAAATTATGATTTAGGAAGCCTTAAGATTAAATAAAACAGACATTGTTTTTCTAACAGTCAAATGCATGGACACATTTCATTTGTTTTTCTTTTATAATTACAATGTAAAACATTGAAGAAGTAGGTTAAAGAGAAATTTGACCATTTTATGTTCAGGATTAAGAGCTGAAACACACTTTCATCTAATCCAAATCTACATTTAATTTTGATTGTGAAGTTTCCGTGCCATAGTGTAGGAAGGGATATCTGTGATATGATGCAGGAATACAAGCAGAAGAGTAATTTCTTAGTCCTTCAAAATGGAGAAAAAGCACAAATTGCCTTGCAAATCCAGATGAAAATTGGAGCTTATGTGTGCTTTAGCATACACTTTTTTATCAGAGTCACATTCAAAGCCTTCCTGGCTACGTGCATGTGTTTTATGAATGTTTCAGAAGGGCAGTTGCTAAGTTGAATGATTCTTGACAAGTGAGGCAGCAAATGCTGGCAGTTTAATGAGCTGCAAGTTTCTGAGCACCTCTTTAGGGGGCTGACACTTTCCCACAGAGCATTTTACATGGCCTCGGCTCTCCCACAATGGCTGACAGCACCATGACCAATCACCACTTTCACTTTACTCATCCACACGCGACCTCACCACAATTTTTCACTGTGCAGATGAACTTTAGGAACCATTTCACATTGAAAAGGCCTGGGCAAGGGTCAGTTGCCCTTTTGTATGGCCATAAAGCAATACTCTATGTGCCAGTCTTTTCTCCTGTCTCACATTCCAAGAGATTTTCTGGACACCATTTAAAGCACTTGACTGAAAAATAAAGCAGTGAATGAAACTGACTTTTATAGACTCATTCTAGCTCATCTTCCCATATAACCCTGTCTACCTGAAAAGGGATTTAGTGGATGAGCTGAGTGTATACAGGGACTTGCTGAATACATAGGCCCATTATCAACTGCGGGGATTGTTTATTAACCAGGACTGATACACTACTATTTTGGAAGTGACCTATTAATTGTCCATTTAACTAGAATGTATTGAGTTCAAATGAAAAAATGGAAACCATGACTAAAGCTTTTACTTGCTCCTTCAAGGTGGTCTCTGCCACGAAGGCAAATGAAGATTGTTCCACAGATTAAGAGGACATTTATCACTATATATTAGGATACAAAGGAACTACTTAAAAAACCCTGAAGCAAAACAAAAATCAAACCAGCAACACAGGAAATGGTAATAGATTTACATTTATGCCAGCAGAGCACTAAACCTTTTGATGCACGTTCAGAGTGACAGGCTGCAAACTGACTAAAAAAATTTCATTTTGATGGAGTTGTTGTAACGTACAAATCACTACCTGTCCTGCTGTACTGAAAAATCCTTTAATCAACAATCAGAATTCAGTTTTCATGTGAGCAATCAGCATGCATTTTGGGATATGGGCTATTGTTTAAATATTTTTCTAGACTGGTCGGTTGTTGGTGAGTCTTCATTATCCCAAACAAAAGTTTCAAATTTTTTGACCCAGTGGCTGTTTACTATACCCTGTGAGCATTCTACTCATCATTAAATTTTATTTAGCTAATTTTTTAAAATCAGATATATATTGTTCCTTAGAGCGTGTAGATTCTTCACCCTTAAGTTAGTCTAATACAGGTATTAAGATGTACCCTACACACTGCCTGTACTGAAATTAATTGGCACCTCGGGGCTCCAGCAGGAGGTTGTTTCTTTGCTGATTGACTTTTAACAACCAGCCAGGCAAGACAGATTTTAAGGGGTCACATAATCTGGCATCCTCTGTTCTTGGCTGACAACTCCATTGTGGAATGGAGGCCAGAAGGCAGGGACCAACCCGTTTATGCCTCTTGCCTCACTGATGTCTCTTGGCCTGTAGTGAGGATGAGACAAGGTACCACCTCATTTGTTGTCAGACTATACCTTCCTGTAAAGTTGGTGATTCATCAGAAGCTACTTGGAGGCTACCTGGTAAAAGGTACCTAAATTTACTGAAGTTGAAAAGAAGGAAAGAAAAATATGTTCAAGGAAGAAGGACCAGTGTTTGCCCCCAGCTTCATGGGCAGGATGGAAGCTTGGGGTAGGGGTTGTGAGGGGACTGTGCACTCTTCAGGGAAATATGAATCCAGCCTGCCCTTTACAGAAACCTCCACTGTGGCATTTTGACTTCTGTTCTACACATAGTTTATTTTGGTTTGGATGGAGTCTTGACTGTGTGTCACTGTGTCATAAATACTAGGAAAGTACCAGGAGGTTATGATTTTTGTATCTGATCTCAAACATAATTTTGAAATTTGAAATACATCTGTGTACATTTAAACTCCTTTATATTATAACCTTTTACATTGTACTTTTTGTCACAGGCTATTATGGGGGATAAATGTAAATATGGGTTCTTAAGGATGGAGAAGTGTAGGAAAGGCATGCCTAGCAGCATGCAATGGTCCCATTTGATAGTGGCAGTGTATCTTAAGGAAGGATTGTTATGTGCTTTCTGAGCTCCTAATATTATTCCTATGCTGGTAAGAGCTGGAGGCAGGATACAGGGGTAATGTATGTAGTATCAAACTAGACACACAAGCACCACAGAAGTGTTTAGT
Organism: Chaetura pelagica; assembly: GCF_000747805.2. NCBI lineage: Eukaryota > Metazoa > Chordata > Aves > Apodiformes > Apodidae > Chaetura > Chaetura pelagica. The sequence goes on along the minus strand of NW_009970718.1, from coordinate 3,571,706 downwards.
CAACTTTGCAAGACATACACATATACAGTTCAGTTTTTCATCATTATACATACACAATTCTATAATATCCGCAATATATGTATGCTTGTTTCTCTGTGGGTTTTTAAAGGTATGCATACCCATGAGTAAATATATATAATATACAGAAGTTGAAATGTGGTGTACCCCAAGGAACAGTTTGTGAAAGATGCATCTGAATTTAATTAGTATTTTCAAGATCATCATATAGAATTACAGGATCATAGAATAGTAAAGGTTGGAAGGGACCTTAAAGATCATCTAGTTCCAGCCTCACACTAGACCAGGCTGCACAAGGTCTCATCCAACCTGGCCTTGAACACCTTCAGGAATTGGACTTTCACAGCCTCCTGGGGCAACCTATTCCAGCACCCTACTACCCTTATGGGGAAGAATTTATTCCTGATGTCTAACCTAAATCTATGCTCTTTCAGTTTAAAACCATTACGCCTTGTCCTATCACTGCCCTCTCTGGTGAAAAGCCCCTTCCCAGCTTCCCATAGGCTCCTTCAGGTACTGGAAGGCTGCTATAAGGTCTCCCTGGAGCCTTCTCTTCTCCAGGCTGAACAGCCCAGACTTGCTCAGCCTGCCTTCATAGCAGAGGTGTTCCAGTCCTCTGATTATCTTGATGGCCCTTCTCTGGATCTTCTCCAACAGGCCTATATCTTTCTTGTGCTGAGGGCACCAGAACTGTACACAGCACTCCAGGTGGGGTCTCACCATAGCAGAGTAGAGGGGCAGAATCACCTCCCTGGCCCTGCTGGCCACACTTCTTTTGATGCAGCCCAGGATGCAGTTGGCTCTCTGGGCTCCAGCACACACTGCAGCTCATGTTGAGCTTCTCATCTACTACCACCCCCAAGTCCTTCTCTCCAGGACTGTTCTCCAGCCATTCTCACCCCAGCCTGTATTTGTGCCTGGGTTTGTGCCGACCCAGGTGCAGGACCTTGCACTTGGCCTTGTTGAATTTCATGAGTTTGGCACTGGCCCACCTCTCCAGCCTGTCAAGGTCCCTCTGGATGATGTCCTTTCCCTCTAATGTGTCAACTACTCCACACAGCTTGGCACATAGGTTGCTGGGCATACACATAATCCCACTGTCCATGTCTCCAACAAAGATGTGGAACTACACTGGTACCAATACTGACCCCTGAGGAATACCACTCATCACTTACATCTATTGGGATGCTGAACCATTGACCACAACTCTCTGGGTGTGGCCATCCAGCCAATTACTTACCCACCTAGTGGTCTATCTGTCAAATCCATATTTTACCAGTTTGGAGACCAGGATGTTGCATGGAACAGTGTCGTATGCTTTGCACAAATCCAGGTAGATGACATCAGTTGCCCTTCCGCTATCCACCATCTTTGTAACCCCATCGTAGAAGGCCACCAAATTAATGAGGCACAATTTGCCCTTAGTGAAGCCATGTCACCAATCACCTCTTTACTTTCCATGTGCCCTAGCAGACTTTCCAGGAGGATCTGCTACATGATCTTGCTGGGCACAGAGGTGAGACTAACTGGCCTGTAGTTCCCCAGGTTTTCCTTTTTCCCCTTTTTAAAAATAGGGGCTATGTTACTTTTTTTTCCAATCAGTATGAACCTCACCAGAGTGTCAGGATCTCAAATATGATGGATAGAGGCTTAGCAAAATCTATTGGTCAAACGTATTTACTTCCCTCCCCACTACAGCTAACTAAAACAGACTTTTTCATGAAATAATGTATAATCTTTTAGAAAATCTGCTTTACAGGGGAATGTTGCCATTGGCTTTGATACGAAAATGATCCTTGAGGGAAATTAAAGAGCAGCACAGCTGTTCAGCTGCTGTAACTGTAAACTGGGATAGCAATCTTGGCCCATGTATGTGGAAAGGTGCAGAGTCTCACTTGCATGCGATACAAACCAAAGCCATCTTTGTGGCTGCCCTCTTGCAGAAAGATTGTAAGTGTTGGTGGCTAAATAGCCATGACACAGGTCTCTGCATCAAAGGGCAGCTCTTTTCTGGCCTGCTTACAACTGCCCTGTGCAATCATCCCATCCAACACTTGGTGACAGGCCTGTTCAACTGGCCTCTGGTGCTGCTCCCTGGATGAGCATTAAGGGAAGCCAGGAGTGCCAGAGGCATACCAAGCTTCACCAGGGACTGCTCCCCATCACCACATCCTTCTAGGGCAGAGGGAACATGGAAAAGCACTATAGCTTTAGGCTTAGGATGTGAAGAAGGTAAGAGATTTATTTGGGTTTGTGTTTTCTGTGAGGCAAATGAAGGGACAGTGTGAGCACTTCTACTTCTCCACTGCAGCTTCTCCCCCAACTTTGAGGCTGGGTTCTGTCTAGGCATGGATCAAGGGGATGTGACTGGATACATTGAAAACTCTCCTCCCAGGACTTGCTAAGAGATGTAAAAGGACTAGAAACTAGGCTGAAAGGAATAAATTCAAATACTTCCCAAGTCCTGTAATAAAGAAATTACTACAGTTTCCAATCCATTGCTTCATTCATAAGTGAATGGCCAAGGATTTTCTGAGAAATAGCTCTCTCTGAAAGCCTTTCATGAATCAACAGAGCTAAAGAAAGCCTATTTAGTTTTTTTAAATCAGTATTACAGTCCACTTTTATCTGGTTCTGTTTCACACAAGGAGAAAATACACTAGGAAAACTTGCTGCAGTTCACCGAGTGATGATAACATGCAAAGGACAGTGGAGACATTTCTCTCTGAATGTGTTTGAATTTTACAGCTGCATGGGCCCTGTGTTAATGTTCCTTTATGAACTCATTTGATTTACTTTTACCATGTCAAGGGGACACTTCTGACCACTGACAGCACCTCTAGATCCAAGTGAGGATTTAGTCCTTAATGAACATGACTGAAGCATTACGACACTCTGATAACACCAACAAATCAAAAGCAGGACAGTAGTCTGCTACCATTATAATGAACGACACTTTATATTTCTCTGTTATTATGTGAAACTCTCATCCGTTTCCTCTAGGAGAGGAAAGTGTCCTGCCTCTTCTGACCCAGGAGTCTAACTCCAAAGCCCGGAGAGGTATATTAAGAAGAGCTGTCTTTTCTGAAGACCAGAGGAAAGCTTTGGAGAAAATGTTTCAGAAGCAGAAATATATCAGTAAAACAGACAGGAAGAAATTGGCCATTAGCCTGGGTCTAAAGGAGTCTCAGGTAAGTAATGACAGAACATCTGTGACTTTGTCTTTTTAAGGAAAAAATCTTTAAAATGACTTTGAAGAAGGAAAATTGAATAGCGCAGGGGTAGCCCTGAGCTCCTTCACTGAGCAAAGACCTCAGTAAATCAATGGCAGTTTTATCCAAGGAATGTTTGAACAGGTTCCTAGTTTATTTCCTGAAAGCATGCATTCAGAAGTTGATTGCTCCATTTTCGCACAAAGTGGGAGAAGTGCGACCTCTGCATTGAATTTCCAACTCCCATTTAGCTATCTGACAGAGCCCCTTCAGGGGCTTTTGGGGTAGGGAACTATGCTTCATCCCACTACCTGATCCAGTGATCCAGGCAGAACACAGCAGCACATAGAGCCCTCCTGCTTTCCTCTGAGCACCCTTTGCACTCGCAGGTGAACAGCTAGTGATACTGCAGTCAACAGCACTTGCTCTGAAACCATTCTTCCCCAAGAGACAGGCAACTATCCTACAAAAAGAAACTTACCTGCACTAGGAGAGAGATCCTCAGAGCTGAGAGAAACTGTAGAAGGAAAAATTTTGTAGGGTGACCTTCTGAAATGCTCCCACTTACCAATTCACATTTCATGTGATTTTTCACATGAACTGGCTTACTGCAGGAATTCAAAGTTTAGCTGAGGGTCTAAGACCTCCAGTGAGCTGTTCTAACTGAACAGGTGCGGTAAAGGTGGTGCTGAGTGGCAGTAGCCCAATCTGGAATCTCAGGGGCCTAACCTATCTGCAGATAAAAGCAAACGAAAACTGCCTGGCTGGAAGAGCCCAAAACCTGAAAAACAGTGGAGAAAAATGTTTTTGAGAGCATGTAACAGCAGAAAATTAACATGGTAGCCACTGGTAGGTGGGATTCTGAAGGTGCTGGAGTAGACACAGATCTCTAGAGAACAGCTGAAAGAAAGTGAGAGAGTGACAGTACAATTTTACTTCTTCACATGCAGTGGGAGTAAAAGTGCTTAAAATATATATTGCAGAAGCTGTCTAGGGGAAAGAAAAGCCTGGGAGTGGTGATGGGAGTTTTGATCATCTTTATCTTGGAGATTTTCAGAATTTGACAAGGCTCTCAACAATTTGATGTAACTTTGCAGTTGGCTCCACTTTGCCCAGGAGGTTAGATTTTGTAGTCTGGTGTGGTTCCTTGCAGACTGGATGACTCTGACCCCATTGTAAGCACTGCAACTATAAACAAAAACAAGCAGCAGGGTGTGGTGCTTCTCACTGTTATGAACAGAGCTGCAACCTGCAAGACTAACAATTTCAATGATAATGTGCAATTGTACTCCCCAGTGTGGTGCCTAAAAATTTCCCTGTATATTTCTAATATTACATGTATTTCATTGAGTTTTTCTTTTGTGTTCTTAATATTCAGAAGAGCTCAGGGAAGTAAAAACTGACATATAGATAACAACTACCACTACAGGAAAATAATTTAATAATATGGGTAGACCAGATGATACCTATATCCTCTTTTTTTTTTCTTTTTTTTTTTTTCTTTTTTTTTTTTTCTTTTTTTTTTTTTCTTTTTTTTTTTTTCTTTTTTTTTTTTTCTTTTTTTTTTTTTCTTTTTTTTTTTTTCTTTTTTTTTTTTTCTTTTTTTTTTTTTCTTTTTTTTTTTTTCTTTTTTTTTTTTTCTTTTTTTTTTTTTCTTTTTTTTTTTTTCTTTTTTTTTTTTTCTTTTTTTTTTTTTCTTTTTTTTTTTTTCTTTTTTTTTTTTTCTTTTTTTTTTTTTCTTTTTTTTTTTTTCTTTTTTTTTTTTTCTTTTTTTTTTTTTCTTTTTTTTTTTTTCTTTTTTTTTTTTTCTTTTTTTTTTTTTCTTTTTTTTTTTTTCTTTTTTTTTTTTTCTTTTTTTTTTTTTCTTTTTTTTTTTTTCTTTTTTTTTTTTTCTTTTTTTTTTTTTCCTTCCTCATGAAAGGAAGAGCAGTTCCCATGAAGGCTACTTCTTCATTTTTCTGACCAGTGATGCTGGAGGAACAGTACCTCCACCTAAGGCAATGATTTTCAGATCTTTGAAAGCATAGCCCCTTTGTCTTCATATCAAGTATCTGAATATTAGAACTAGATGCAAATACTTAAGAAAAAATAGAACACAGTCTGAATAATTTGACTGATCTCCCCCTCTGTTTCTTCTCTTAATGTGAAACTAGTTCATAGAAGAGTATTTCCAATTAGTTCCTAGATGCATGTTTCTCCAAGCTTTTCTCAGCTTTCCATAAATGTCTTTGAATGCTTGTGATCAAGCTTTGCAACTTGGAAGTTTTAAAAAAATTGATTTTATCTCAAAAGCACATGGATTCTAGACAACTCCTGGAAAAATGTAGTCAGGCAGACAACATATCTTTAAATCCTCACTACTGTGTTGTATGTCAACACACATTTTGAAGTTATTTGGCAAAGCTGTTTTTAGCTATGCCTGTGAACGGGACAGTCATAGTTCTTAGAGCCTCTTTTAAGTAGAGGGCTTCACAGCACCAGTAATATAACATAGTTTTATTAATGATAATGATAATTTACTCTGAGAATACTTTTCTGTTTAGAAGAATGTTGATACAGGAAATGGATCTATCTATAATCATTGGGCTGTCCTTTATCCAGTCTAAATCAAATAATCACCTTTTTGAAGTGGTAAAAGTCAAGCAGAGTATTTGGCCCAGCTGTAGTTAATAGTGATGGAAAAATCCTCAGATAATGTCAATCAATGAGCTTTACTGGTTCTACTATAGCAATGAATAAAGAAGGAACAACATGAAACTAAGGAAAAAAAGCACCCTTATTATGGCAAAATTGTTTAAATAAAAGAATGTAATAAACTCTCTTTAATTTGCAAACAGGTGAAAATTTGGTTTCAGAATCGAAGGATGAAGTGGCGAAACTCCAAAGAAAAAGAAGTGCTTTCAAACAGGTGCCTCCAAGAAGAAGGTCTTCAGGAGAACTACCTCTCACAATCCACCATGAATTTTACCTCCCCGTGCCAATCTGTGTGGGAAGTATCTCAGGAGCCGGCAAGTCCAAGGTGGAGGGAGAATTCTCCAGGAAATTCTGAAAGACTGACTAGTACACAACCACCTACAAGAGCAGATTCATCACAGAGTCCACTCTATTTGTATCCTGACCAAGACACTGCAAATAAGGCAGTTACATCATCAGCCTGAATAAATAGGGCCAGTTTGTAAATTGAGTGGAGAGCATAGGCTTCAAATCAGCAGTCTTCTAAAATTAACAGTATTTGGACATTGTAAAGCTAAGTAGTTTATGCCTCATAAATTTGCTAAAGTCTAACACCATTAAAATGACAAACAACTAATGGTTTAAGAAATATTCTTCAATATTCAGTCTTTTCTTGTGTCTTTTTCAGTCTCGTACTGACCTGAAAAGTGAAATAGGAACTGATGGTAAGTAAAACGAAGAGTATGAAGCTGAAGTGCTCTGATGTATACACCTGTGCTGTATACGATACTCATTAAAAACACACTGATAGAGATTCACTTTTATCTCTCACTGCAGTCAGACCAATTAATTACTTTTGTGCACAAGATAAGAATAACCCGGTTTCCCTCAAGATATTAAGTTACTTCTGGTTCTTCTTGAAATTCATTAAATGACATAGTAGGTTCATATTAGACAAGCTTATTTTTAGTATCTTTTCTCCACCTGTCCTCACCTACTTCAGTATTCAGTTAGTTGTAAATAGCATGGTCACAGGTCAGATGATAACCCTGGTAAAGTATGCAATACTAAAAGGCAACAAATCAACCCATAGAATATTCTGTGTTTTAAATGACTTTGTTGTGAATGTGTACTGGAAAGTACAGTTCACTAAATCCTGTCTTTTCTCCCGTGGATGAACCTTCTGGAATTCAGTGGCTTTTGTTAGACTGTTAGTGCAATCTCTTGTAATCTCTTCTGTATTTCAAAACTGTAATGGCAACATGCAGAACTGTAGCCCACACGCACTAAGGAACAGAACTATAATTGGCAAAACTGCCGCTACAGCCATTTCAGAGGAGTACTTAAGAAGATGGCATACATGCTAGCCTTATTCCTGACTTATACTGAAACTGGTGCCAGTAAGTACACATTAGCATATATCTGTATCAAAGACTGGACAGTATTCTGTGTAATACAAGTAGCCTCAAATACTATTATTATTAAAACTGCTTTACTAAAGTTATTTGCTTGTTTCATCCACTTCAAGGAAATCACTGTGAATTTAAGTATCATTTTTTTTTGTTTATTTGCAAGGCTTTATAGCTCAAAATGGGAGCAGAGCATTTTTGCTTTATCATGCAGTTACTAACGCATTTTTGAGAAGGAAGATAAAAGGTATTTTATGTTACAGGCAAAACCTTTTGGAGAACATTATGGTTTTATAGGGGCTATTTAATTTCTTGCAGATTCATATATTTTACAGTCAAAAGAGATGATTATGGCAATCTAGTCTGGCTTTTCTCATCATGCTTGCCATGAATGTTTCTAATTATTTTTGCCTTGAGCTCCAAAGCTTTTTGAACTCTATGGTATGTCTTTCAAAAGCCATATAATTGTTAGTTAATATCACCCACCTTTTTTTTGGTGGGTGATCTGCTGTTGCCCCTGTTACATTGTATCATCTGGGAGGTGAAGCTTAGATACATTTACAGCTAAAAACGATGAGGTGACAGTCCTGAAACTTGTATCATAAGCTTTGTGCCTGAGCAGGCAAGTTTTGTATCCTGCCTTGTGCGTGGTCTGCCTTCTAAGTGGTCAACCGTATAATTCTAGTCTTGCAGTATATGTCATTCTTTGCTTGTGATTTCCTGCGCTTGCTTTAAGGAAAAAAGAAATGACAGGAGAATTAATAAGTCATCTCTTTGTGTGGTTACAGACCCTCATTAGCGTAAGCTGCCCAGATACCTACCCTCAGAAGGCACTTAAACACACTCAGCATGCCCTGTGTTCTGTGCTATTCAGTAATGTGTCAAGTTCATTCCTATCGTGCAATCAAAATCCCAGAACCAACTCATATTCTGCCTAAAACCTTTAGGGGTGGACAAATTGCATACACATGGGGATGAATTTACTGTCTAGTTGTCCTGTTGAAGTCATAGTCCTGCCCTGTTGGACTATCTCCTTCTTGAAGGGGCAGCAAGCATAAGTGGCCCGGATACTGCAAAAAAGGCATTTGCTGGTGTCTGCTTACAATGAGAGTCACGCGGGTATTTCTCAATTGCCATCAAATGATCAAGTGGAGGCACCTGTGTGTGGATATTCATCGGTGCTTCCCATTTTGGAAGAAATCAGTGTATGTAGGGATGATTGGGTTTTTCCCATCCTACCTTTCAGGGCAAGGTTGTCTTCACAGCTGCTCCTATTCTTTTACTGCAAGTCAATTGAGCATCATTATAAGCAACATTTTTGGAGAGCAGAGATGGAATTTGGAATGCTCCCTGGGAAATTCTTTCACTTGATGGTGTTGCAAGCACTGATTGTGAACTACTGAGCTGATGTGCTAAGCAAAATAAATCAGAAGGATGTCTTACTGAGGCAAAGATCAAGCAAGGCTCATGTAGAAATGGTTTAGCAGCCACGACATTATACGTACTTTAAATAGAGCAAGCTCTGGTTTCACTATAGCCTATTAAAACTTACAGCACTTCATGACCTTCCAAATCTTATAACACCTCCCACCAGTATTCTTATTCCACAGCTAGAACAAAGTTTCACAGTATGCCAGATAAAACATTCTTTACTTGAAAATGCTGATCAGGCTTTCTTAAAAATCCTAAATGTATACATGTGGATTTTGAATTATACCTAAAATAGTCTGATTCAATTTGTCAAAATGGAACTGATTCCTCTCATTTTAAGCTATTTTAAAAAGTTTTCCTTCAGTCCATACTGTGAAAAGTTGGTAAATGAGACACAGCATCCAGTATGAGTAACAAATTATATATTTACAGTGCTAGTCTTTTCTGTGTGAAGGATTGAGTAGTATTTGTTTTATTCAAATAATGCATGTACACTAGTTATCAAAGAAGAAAAAGAGCAGAAATTATATGCAAAATCCCCAGCAGATGTCTGAAGTGCTTCATGACAGGCACAGAGGTGTAAGGTGTAGAATGTGTCTGATATTATGGAGTGACATGATAACTGATGGCACTTCACAGTTAAAACAAGCAACATACTCCTTTGACTTTGAATATATGACCTAGTGTATCACTTAGCAGCATGGTTGTAGGGCCTCTGAGGTATTTCTTATGTGTGGCCTTTTGAGACTATATTTCCAGGCTGTAGAGTATTATGAAGGAGATTTGTTGGGATCCTGGAGCTGGGGAGAATTCAGGTATTCAAATTGCAAGCCACAGTTGAAAAAGCCAGGTCTTCAGAGGCCGCAAACAAAGCAGATCCTGATACCTGCTGGGCACTTCTCTGTTTAGTTTGGCAACTCGTCAATGCTCATGTAATACAGAATACATCAGGGAAAGGGAGAAAGGGCTGAGACTACAGTACTGACTTTGTTAGCCCAGCTGCAGACTCCTGTGCCCTCAGGCTGTGCTGCTGACCTAGGGATCTTACTGCACCAGCTGAGCCACTTCAGGAACAGGAGAGGCTTTTCGCACTACACCTATTGGAGATCCTCCAGCTGGGTCTGGATATGGATCTTGAAAGTCCAGTCTTAAAGTCAGGCACTCCAAAGAGCTTCTCTGTTGCCTAACAAGAAAGTGCTGATTTCCTTTCCTAGGTCTGGCTCTTGGTCTTTTAAAAGGTTCCACAAATGATACAGATTATACCAGTCTACATCAGGCACAGACACAGTAATGTTTTACTACATGAGCAACTGGGTGACTGTGGACACGAGGCCAGCTAGCTCCTCCATGGACCTCATATAATACTGCTAAAAGCTGGATTTGTACAATTTTGGTTGTACAAATTTCTAGTATGAAACCATTTTCTAAAAGTTATCTTGTTTTTATTGATTCTTTGCCAAACAGGAATTGATTGTTATGATCTGCTGAGGAGAACAGGACTGCTTTGAGGCACAAAACTGCATTACTAGGTTCAGTGTCAGAACAACAGTACTACGGTCAAATGTCACTCTTGAGCTGCCATAATACATCAGATTTGTTTTATCTGCTGTGATTTACTAGTACTGGGTTTTAAATACCAGTTGCTATCACTGTAGCCACACAGCTTCTCTGAAGAATGTATGTTTTGTGGTCAAAAGACTGACATAAATTAAATATATTCACATGCTTCAGCACCCTTTACCAACAAGACTGTTACTGATTTTCACAAACTAGAAGGAAAGATAACTTAATTTTAGGCAAGTTAGTTATAAAGTCGGTGTCTTAAGAAAGGACTGGAGAGGAATTAAGGTCCAATTAACTGGAGACTTAACTTTGGACCATGGGGAGACCAAAAAGCCTCTGCAGAGAAACGTTCACAGTGGTTGGAATTACCATTGGCTGTAGATGCCTTTAGTGACTGTGCTCCTAAGTTACAGGCCTGATGGCTGCTGCTGTATAAGATAAATGGGGGTACATAAATCTGGGTCTAAGCCCCCCATGCAGATTCGCACCTAAATTAATGGTCAGAAAATGACAACTCCCACTCCTTTGTTTCCTGTAGATACTGGTTGTAATTCTAAGCAATGAAACTGGACATGGTGGATAGGGCTGCAACAAGGTGACTTCTCAACAGTGTTCCTCCAGTACTTGCCCAAACACACAGAAATCTTGCCTTTTATAAGCATCCAGTACAAATTCTTAAATCTTTCCAAGTAGTTTTCTCTTTGCATGTCAACATTTGAATACTACAAGGTAGCTGAACATTAATGCATATTGTTCAAAGAAGACTGTTTCAATTTGTTTCTGCTTTGCTATCATGGTTTTAGATAAGAGTTAAATTTACAAGTGCTGACTGTTGCTTAATCTATCATGCAAACATGGGCACGTATCAGATGCAGTTTAAATTAAAGCTATGCTATCAAAAGTATTTAGCACATTATGAAAGGAACAGAATGATCAGTCACTGTGAGTGTCGTCATTCTTCATCAGTCTGAACAAATGGAAAAGTAATGACAAGTACATCTCTTAACATAAAAAAGCAACTTTAATACCTTAACACCACCCACCTGCGGGCCCATGGCTACTGACCACGAGGCCACGGCCACCTCCCTCCCATGGGCCCGCAGCCACAGCCCTGGGGGCTTGTGGCCACCACTTGCCCACGGGGACACGGCCACAACCCGCGGGGACACGGACATGCCGCGCCCCGGTGGCAGCGCGGGGTGCGGGGTGCGGGGCGGGACGGGGCGGGACGGGAGAGGCCACTGCCGGGCCCGGAGGGCGCGGCCTTCCGTCAGCCGGGGTGAGCCCGGTGCCCCCCCCCGTGTCTGTCACCTTTCGCTCCCGACGGAGGACAGTTCTCGTGGATCTGCTGTGCTCAACGCTGTCTTTGCCGGGACGTAGAGGGATTACACCCTAACACCGTTTTGCTCCTGGATGAATGTGCAGTTGCCCAGTTTCAGCATTTTGAAGACAGGAACAGTCAGTCAGTGGCACAGGAGACAGCCCGACACCTGCGTGCTGCTGTACGCTGGGGCTGTGGCTGCACTAGGTCACAGGAGAAGTGCTAATTACTACATCTTCTGTGGCTGCAGATAGATGCAGGCAGAGTGGGCATCATCCCTCTCTGCTGCTCTCTAACCATTTGCCCAGAGAAGCCTTCTGTCACTCTGCTGGGAGCTGTGCTTTGTTTCCAGAATGTCATTGCAATTTTGTTATGTGTCCATAGTACCTTATTGCCCAAGGAATTGCAGCTCATACTTTCTTCAGGGTAGGCACCATATAACCCCTTGCATATCTACCATACCCAGCACTGCAGGAACCAGATGTCAATCGTGAGCGCTCCCAGGTTCTAGTTGAGAAAGTACAGCAGCAGTCTGCTAGGTACCAGATTCCTGAGGATATTGGCAGTTACAGAAATGTATTGGAAAAGGTTGTTTCTTTGTTCTGCATAAATATTTCTTTGAAACATTTTTCTGAGTGTCTTTGGCTCAAATCCAGTATAATTACTAAATGATCTCCAGAATTTTACTCTTTGATTCTTGGCAGCCTCAGCTGCAGCTACTGTCAACAACCACCAAGATCAGGAGAGGCCAGAAAAGAGCATTCGAGGATGAAATAGTCAAGAGTATTAAAAATAAATCTATGTTGGTCATAAAAGCCTGTTCAAACGGGTCATTTAGGATCTGAATCGTAGAATAATATTATCGTTTTAATTGGAAAGAATCTTTAAGACTGAGTCCAACCTTTAACCTAGCACTTTTTAACTGATGAAGGTGTTAAACAGAACTGGGCTTGACACTGAGTCCTGGGGAACATCTCTTGTGACCAGCCTACAGCTGGATTTGACTCCGTTCACAACTCTTTGGGCCTGGACATCCCGCCAGTTTTTTGCCCAGGTAAGTGTACATTCATTCAAGCCATGAGCAGCCAGTTTCTCCTAGATAATTTTGTGGGAAACAGTGTCAAAGGCTTTATTAAAGTCTAGGTACACAACATCCACAGCACTTCCTCATACACTACGCGGGTTGCCTTGTCATAGAAGGTTAGTCAGGCAGGACCTGTTTTTCATAAGCCTGTGATGACTGAGTCTGATCACCTGCTGGTCCTGCATATCCTGTGTGATGGCACTGAGAATGATCTGCTCCATAACCTTCCCTGGCACTGAGGTCAGACTGACTATCCTGTAGTTCCCCAGATCCTCCTTATAGTCATTCTTGTAGATTTGCTAACCTGTAGTCATCTGGTACCTCTCCAGTTAGCCAGGACTGCTGGTAAATGATGGAAGGTGGCTTGGTGAGCACTTGGTGAGCACAGATCCCTCAGTACCCATCCATCCCCATAGACTTGTGTGGACCTAGGTGGTGTAGCAAGGTCACTAAGCATTTCCCCTTGGATTATGGGGACTTAATTCTGCTCCCAATCTCTGTCTTCCAGTTCAGGGGGCTGGGTACTTGAAGAACAATTGGTCTTACTAAAAACTGAGGCAAAAGAGACATTAAGTACCGCAGCCTTTTCCTCACCCTTTGTCACTAGGTTTCCCCCTGCATCAAGTAAAGGATGGAGATTCTCCTTATCCCTCTTGTTGCTAATGCAAAGATGCAAAGATGTTTTGTTCTATAAACCACCATCAGCACCACCCCACTGGTAGGAAAATGTGATTGCTGTAAAATATCTGCCAGCTTTCAGATTATTCTTTGCTGCAGAGTTTGCCATCCTTACTGACTTACTGGGTCAGCATGTGTTATGGGAAAGAGACTTAATGCTACATCAGCCATGCTCAGCCCTTGGACTAAAACAGTATTGGGACCAGACTTACCTTTCACATAGAAACTTTTTCTTTAAGTGTTTCCACTGAAATCAGTGAAGGCACTACAGGCATAAAAGAGCATTCAGAATGAATAAACGTGTGAGAAACTAGAACTTATGGGGCACTTGTGAAAGCCCATAGAAATTAGTAAGAAATATGATGTGAACATAAATTCTCCATGGGTCTTGCAGTTACATGAACTGATCAACAGTGATACCTCTCTTCAGTGTCAAGCAATATTCTGCAGGTAGGTATGTATGTAGAAATGGGGGGGAAACAATTTCTTTTTTACATAAAAATATACTTTATTTATCGTATGTGGATGTATTTGTACCAAGATTTAACAAACTGAATTTCACTTTCAACCATGTATATAAATAATCTGTGTGGATCAGCCAGAATCATCAGTCTGTCACAGTGTAATGTGCAAGGACATTTATTTAGCTACTGCTAGAGTAATCCTTTTTATCTGCTGCACATACACACACGATGTTTTATTTAATATTTCAGCTGCATAGGTCAGCCATGTCAAGTAGCTGCTAAAGAATTTCAACACCATTTTCCTATTAGAATTATTGTAAATGTGATAATTTCTAAATTACATTTGTCCATCTTTATAAATAACATGCTGAAGATTACTTGTCAAGAGATTACAACTCAACAACTATTTTCTGGCATAATCCTACATTTAAGAATTTTTAAGTAGCTTTGTACTTTATTGGAGTCTCTCCTGAAGCAGTGAATAAAGTCAGAGTCACTCATCATGTTTGCTTCATTATTAATTGATAAACCAGCAGCTTCAGATGATGACATTCCATTTAATGAGTTACTGATGATCCCCATTGACTGCATCTGTATTGAAAATTGGAAAAGAAGTACAACTTGTAAATATACATACAACAAATCTTTAAAAGACTACTGTAGAAGTCAACTGATGCATCACTATCTTGGGCAGTTCAACTCCAGACTTTTCATATACTTGCTGAAGATACACGTAAAGCTCCCTACATAGAATAACACAGTATCTATACAACCTCTAGGGTTGCCTGAAGTGATCTGATACACTAGTAATGCAAGAATATTGTGGTATAACTCTATCTGATTCTAACTAGAGGAACCCCTGTAATCACTATTTCCTCTTAAAGTAATATATCAAATAGGTCTGGAGATTTTTTTAGCTATTTTAAGGAGTTTTGTAAAGGGAAGCTTCTAATGTGAGCATTCACCTGTTCCATTTAAACTGTTGTACTCTGAAGGCTATTACTACCTTTCAGAGTATGTGCACCAAGCTTAGAATTGGTGTCTTACAAAAAACACAGCTGCAAAATATTGGAATGTATTTGCATTGTTTGTTTATTAAAATAAAAACTAAATATATATTTCTATTATGTGGTTTAGTACAGAGAGGTCAAAACTTCAAAGCTTTCCTTCTTAGTAATTACTTGAAAGTTTTTTTACAAAACTAAAATCAGGTAAATATACCAGAAGTTTAGAGTTTGATGGCTTGTTTCAGCTACAGAATGAAACAAAGGTCAAGCTTTGAGGTTGACTCAAACCTCTGAACTTTAAGGCCATTTTAACACAGAATCATGACTACACTTGGAAAATGGACTTTGTCCATTTGTAACTTTAAAACTAACCCTAATCAGGGCTGCATTTTAGAGCAGTCTACAATTCCCCTTATTCTAGTGATGAGCTACTTTTAATTAAAAAACTTGCATTCCCCACCTGTGTTCCTAAAGCTGAAAGGTAATCTACTAGTGTAAGATATTATTTTATTATTCACTTTTTAGTGAAACAAACACCTTGGTAGTGTAGTCATTTCGGAGAATGGACACACTGCCCTGATTTTTTTAGCCAAAACTCTAAATGATTTTAGGCACGAATGCAGAAGAAATACAGAACTCTGGAGTTCTAGTTAGAAATGGCAAGACAGAAAGAGAAAGAACAAGAAGAATTACATGCAATAATTAATATGTGGTCTGCCAGAATTAGGAATGGAATTTTGAAACTGTTTAGTGACTGACATCTGACTTAAGAAATGCCATTGTTGTCTTGAAGAAGTTATCCCAGCATAAAATTGTTGCCTTAGAAAGGAGCTCTTTGCAGCAGACAACAGTGATACTTGAATTGGTTAGAATGTAGATCCAAATAAAAATGAAAACAATAATTAAGTACTTGTCATGGTCTACCCACTTCTCCATGGCCCTAGAAAAGTCAAGTCATTATTTGCTTACATATGAAGCTGTAAATGACTCTAGTCTTTGTACTTCTGTCTTTCTTCCATATGTTTAGTATCAATAAAATGTTGTTCTACACATATGAACATCTACAATGCCATCTCCATCACTGCCAATCCATATACTAAGTCACTTTGGCTGAAAAAATACTGGATCTGTAACAAAGTCCAGCACTGCTGGATCAGAGCCTCTTTTGGTCTTAAGTTTATAGCCCAAGCAAGAGCAAACACCACTCCTCCCTCTCCCAAAGTAATTCCAACCACGTGACTGATATAAATAAAAGTGGCATCAAAAATCTTGCCTTTTCTGTTACTTTCTCAACTCCAGTTTTCAGCTCGTGTACCATATTGCTGATTTGCTTAGCTTTGCTCAGGCTGTCATCAGGTAGCTCTTGATGGTGCTCAATATGCTGGTTAAAATGGGAAAGTGGTTCTTTCCAGGCTTGCAGAAGTTTCAGTATCAGGTGTGTTAGTTCTTCTCTCTTATAAATCAAAACAGTAAGAAGTTTATCTGTTAGTTTGCAGCAGGTCCTATGAACACTGTTAGACAGTTTTACTGTGAAATCTCAGCAGGATTAAGATTAATGTGTACAATTCAGTGGTTTTCAAATATTTAGAACTTAATGGCCGCTCTGTCTCTGGTTATTTGCTTAGGTACAAGCAACACCAAAAACTTGTATTTGTCTGGTTTTGAGCTTTCTTAGGTTTCTAAGCTGTGTAATACCTAAAACTGTGGAGTACAGCGTTAGCAAAATGGTGGTACTCCCGGCAAGCTTATTTTGTATTGAAAAACTTTTCAGTAACCCCTAGATGTCCTAAGAACCTCAAGGAGCCTTGTCTAGACATCTCTGTTTGCTGGTATGGAAATCCAGGTGTTCTCTTACACCTGCCATGGTTATTATCTATGTGGTTAAAGGTTTGCTGCAGACACAATTCCCAGAAGGTGCCCAGTGGGAGCATGGTTGCTTCTCTAACAGAAACTCATTGGCTGTAAAACCTTTCATGCAATATAAGTTCAGAAATAAGGTTGACTGGTTAAAGCTTTCTAAAGCAGGCAGAGCCTCATCTCCCATTGCCCTTTCTGGAAAGCTTCCAAATATCTTGAGGGAAGCTCTTCACTCCATCACAACCAAAGAGCAAAATGTTAACATTCACCTCTGTGTGCCTCCTCCTGGAGGCAAAAGCTTCTCCTGCTGCTGTACCTTCCACTTTACAATCTGCTCTTCCTCAGTCTAAAGAAAGTCTTCCTGCTCTTCTCTAAACTACTATTTTTTTCTTTTTGCCATTACATCTATCTAAACCAATTTGCTGTTCTTTTCCCCTTGCCTAACTACTGATTCAGAGTGGTGTCCTCCTCCTGATTGCTTTCTGTACTTTGCAGTGCCACTGATTCATTTATCTGCCACATGCACAGTTTTCTAAGTTTCTGTTCCACAGAGAGTGCCACAGCAAAATCAAACAGATGTCTGTCTGTCGGTCATTTGGATCAAGTACTACAGCAAACCCTTATTATAACAAATAAATACAACCTGAGCATATGTGACCATATACAGCAAACACGTTATTGCTGTGTAACACCTCTGTGCTGCACACCTGTTAGGGGGCCAAAATGTATCCGTTTCCTCCATCCAAACTGCTGATGAAGCACTGAAGGCAGAAAAACGTCTCCGCCATCTCCGTCCCGGCTGTGGTGGGAGAGGGACCACAGCAGGGTGATGGCTGAGACATGTGGGGACTCTGACGGGGTGGGGCTATTTTCCCCTTTCCTCAGGAGAGGGAGAGGAGGCGGTATGACCCGTGGAGCCCCATCCCAGCTGCCGAACCCGCGGGATCCGAGGCGCCCGCCCCCTCCCCGTCTCCGCCGTCCAGCCTTACCGGGATTTTTTGGGCGTATTCTTTGCCGTTGGGGGTCTGCATCCCCGACGTGTGGCACTTCCGAATGGGCTTCCCCAGCTCGTTGTCACGAGGAGGAAAGTGCTTTTCCTACGAG
>NW_009970718.1:3530189-3553221 GCF_000747805.2 Chaetura pelagica | reverse complement strand
GGCAGGGCCTGCTGGGCGGCCGGGCTGTCCCGGGCCGGTGTCACAGCCGCCTCCGTGGGCAGAGGGGGCGGCTGCTGCCCCACCGCAGGCGTGCCCGTGTCTGCACGAGCACGAGCACTGCCCTCAGACGGGCATGGATGTGAGAACCGAGCCCGGCAAGTGAACCGTTCTTGTCAGTGATAACGAGGGTTATGCGAGGGCAGCAACGGGGCACCATGCGAGAAACCTGGCCTGATGGCATTCGTCTCCTAACCATCACAGTTAAGCTCAGATCGGCTTTTCTTGGTCTCTTTCAGCTGGCAGAGGTAAGACCAGCTTAGGGCTGATAACTGGGGGCTGCACACTTGGTGGTGCAAGCTTGTCTGGAGGCAGCTGGTGATGGCCCACATGGCTAAAAAGCTAAGGCAGAAACACAGCAAAGCACTCAGAATCCCCAAAGGGCTGCAAGTCCTGGGGACTTGATTGCTGTCCTCAGTTTCTGAGTACGAGATCCTGAGCAACCCTGCAAGAAATACAAGGGAAGTTGAGATCTTTTTCGTGAGACTCACAACTGTTGACTTGTGAAACTAGGAGCTGCCTCAAGCTGGCCAGTGGAGGAACCTAAGCACAGGGGTTTACTGCTGTGTTTTCTGGGTTTTGGCACACTACCCCTTTGAAATTCAGTGGGAACACCTCACAGGGGCTGGTAGATCTGGAATCAGGCACCTTCAGGTTGAGCTTGGCTGGGGAACTGGTGTAACTGATGTCTTTTGACATGGGGAATGAACCAGCTCTGCCCTTCTTGTTGAATGTTCTCCACTGCCAAGGGAGCAGTTTACTTAACGGTGATACACCTGAAACAGAATTGTCATCTTTCCTGTGTGACCACCCCAGCCACTATGCTACAATCAGGTATCTGTTTTCTAGTCCCTGAATCCCAGTTTCTTTTGTGGAAAATGGAATGACCATACCTCCACCAGAATGATGAAGAATGTCCCTCTCCTCCACCCTTTAAGGACATCTGGGTGACTAGGACCCCTTCTGGAGGTAGAAGACCTGCATCTGACTAACTCTGGGTCAAGGAGGAAATTACCTTGGTTTCCCACAGTCTGTGTGGATGCTAAAAAATTAATAGAAAAAAAGTAGAGACAATACAAATCTCTATACAGATTTTAAAAATAACTGGCACCTGCCACTGCATTCTGCATGCAGTGACGTTTCCAAAGGATTCTTTAAAGTAAGAACTTCTCCAAAGAGTTAGGTGTCAGTTTCTAGGCTCTGAGCAGGTGTCTGCGTGGTTATCCACTGAACACCACAGCCTGTCAAAGCTGACACATTTTGATACATGCACAGTTTCAGAACATGGAGAGGTGAAGACCTTTTGTGCTGAAAACACCGGCAGAACGCCCTGCTTAGTAGGCGTCCTCTGTTTGCCTGCCTCTGCTCTCTGCCTGGGTTTTGATTTCCATGTTTGCATCTGTTTGAAGATTTGGCTCTTTGTTAACAAGACAGATTTTTAAATAGGCTAAAAAGAGACTTTAATTTCCTTTTGCCCAAAGAAAGGTTGAAAAGATAGTACAGGAGAAGGAATATTCAAATGTATTTCTCACATAACCTGCACTGCCTTCATTCACACAGACATCTTAAATGAAGATTATGTCTCTCTGGGAACTACCCACAAATTGTGTGTCCTTCCAGGGAACTTGTCTGGCTGTGATGTGCACTGAGCTAGCTAGATTTGATTTAGTTAAGTGACTGCAGTCTCTAAAGGGAATTTACTTTATTATTGACAGAGTTGAATCAATATAAGGAAATACTGGAGATTCCAATACTGGGCTAGTCCACATGCTCCTTGGCCTCTACCAGCAAAGCAGCTCAGCTAGCCCTTCAAACCAATACATGCCTGAACCCAAAAGACCAAACTCACACCTCCAAAATTCCCCAGTCACTTCTAAAGTTTGATAGCACCATGGTTTAAGATACTTTTTATCCCTCGTGTTTTGGAATGTCTAAAATTAGTTTTTAAAGGAGTTAATATACTAATCACTACTGGTATTATCTTCATTTGGATTGCTCTTGATTGTTGGAGCCTTGAAGCTTAGCTGTGTCAGCAGGATCAGTAGTAGCATAATGAAAGATGTGTTGAATTGTAAAGGAGATGGACTTGTATTCGGAGCAATCTTTTTTGAACATAAAGAAAAAACGATACATTTTTTTTTTTTAAGTGCATCAAGCAAAAATACATTCTTTAGCTCAAGATTAGAAATTATTTGTAGATAAATTTCAGGCAAAAATATTATCCCAGTTCTGATAATTTTAAGGAAAGAAAGATACCTCTATCATACACTGGAGGCAATCTCAAGAGGCTCAGGATTTCAGTACCTACTGAAATCTCTATTTGGCTTTGGCGAACTTCAATAAACACTTGGTTAGACCATCATGCTGGTACAGGCTCACAGTGGTGTCGTAGAGACTGAGTTCAGGTCCTCAGTCTGTATATTGATAAGTATGCACAGCTGAAAATGAACTGTAACCTTCAGGTTCAGTTCTGTAATACCCATCTAGAAAACAATACACAGCATGTCCTGTTAAGGAAATAAAATTATCTGAAGCATTTGGTGAAGCAGGGAAAAGAACACTACCATTACTATATGCATTTATTTTTTTTATTTTTTTTCCAGGACTGTCCACAGATTTGAAGTGATGCTTGATTTAAATTGTGACTTCCCATCTGCTACCATATTGAAACCATCATTGTAGAAGAGAAGCATGTCAGAGGTACCAAAGGTCCAAGTTTTTTATGAGTATAGTATGGACATAAGTTAACTGCAGTTCATTTAACATCTGGCTAGTGTCATGTGTTGCCAAGCTGTGTCTTCCCCACTGGCATAATAATGTTTTACAGCATAGAGTAGTTGGCAGGATCTCAAGCTTTGCTTTTATACAGCAGGACTCATGGGCAAAATGACATAAATGTACGAGTCCTCCATTTTGTTAAATACTTTGCAATTTCTGCTACATTATTTCCATGTTCTCATGTATTATAAATAAATCTGTTATTATAAAATGCTCCTTACTGCAGTTGAAAATAGTAAGTATGCTGTGGAATCTTCCTTCACACTACTCATGCATACAAGCATAATAGCATTTAATGACATGTCTGAATGGTATTTTTTTCACATGGTTTCTCCTTGGTTTGTTATACTGTATTCAGCTGAATAAACAGCTATTTAGTTTTGGTTTGTTGTTCATTGTGTGGTCCCATGCCTTATTTACTGCACACTGTTAAAACTCGTTGTGAATATATAATCATTTTGCTCTTGGATTCTCTCTATTGCTCTTGAGTATATGTCTGTTCACAAGCATTACTTAATTTATTATCCCACCATATTCCTGAGGCAAGGGGATACTATCATACCCATTTAACAGATAAGTGAAGAGGCACTGAAATTATGTACTCATCTGGATAGTCAATTTGCTAAGCGAAGAATATGAATAGTACTTCAATAATAGTCTCATATCAAATTATGAAAAACTTAATATATAAGTACTACCTTTACTGAATTAAAAAATATTTTTTTTTTGTTTAGGTCCCAGCTCTGCTGTTCTCAAGATACTTCTTTTCCCTCCTAACCATAGGGGAAAAATAGTTTCAACCAGATCTACTTGGAACCCTGAGGTTTGCTTTCAGAGTTTTTTCCTTTAAGGTAACAAATTGACACTACTGTTAAATTGTCATTAATTTGTGGGGAAAGGGTAAAGATATTTCCTGACACTAAGGTGACACTGAGACCTGGGAACATTTTGTTCCCCTCAGTTGTAAAGGGGCTGTGCAGTAGTCAGATACAATTGATATAACAGTCTTGTCTCCTTGGTACTGAGACACCCAACACGTGGTAAGTAATGACTTTGCCAAATATGCCAACTATCAGGATATTTTAACTAATTCTCCTCTGCCTTCTTGGTTGTTCAACCTGCTGCATGTTTTCTTCTAGCGGTCTTTCTTCTTAAACTTAGCTTCTAATTATCCTGTCTATCCCATAATCTGTCTCCATTAGTCCCTAATCTTCATTCCCTTCCTTGCACCAGACCTTTTGCCCCTTTCTATTTGCCTTCTCTCTAGTCAGGCCAGAAGTTTGATAACTTTGAGTCATACCAGAAGTGTGGTAGGACAAAGTCAGATCTTGCTTTCTTCCACCTGTGCTTACCAAGCTGGTGTACATGGGACTGGTCCATATCCTCTCTCTATCTGAATCAGGCAAATTCCTCTTCCAGGGTTTCAGAGCACAGCATGGAAGCAGAGGCAATGTGGGTTAGATGTTGCATACTCTGAGTTCAAGTGTCATGGCCAAGATCTTTAATCCTGTGGTAGCTTAGAGCTGCATCATCTCTGTAATGGAGGACACTGAGTGGAGGTGGGATTGCTTGGAAAGTTTGAAGCTAATACCAGGAAGGTTATATTGCATCTATATAGTGTTTTCCTTTTCCAAAGGTTTACAGTGTGACCATATGAGAGAGTGGATTTTATAGGAATAAAAAATACCTACCCCAGATAACGAAGAGAACTCCTGATATCATGTGTCTGTTCTATGCGTGGAAAGAGGAGGGTGAAAACAGAGTACTGAATTTTATAAAGCAAATGTTTTCTGATCTTTTTGGAATGTAAACTAAACAACCTTCCTTTCTCACCTCTGTCCCTCCTTTGTTTGGAAATAGTCCCAATGGTTGAGGCTGAAGTCTTTCATAAAATCAATAAGCCTTCCTTAGAACCTGAATTTTTGGTAATTTCAATCTAAAAAAGCAAGGTTTGGGAAATTATAAGGAATCAGGACCCAGGAAAGTATGCAGCCTTCTTTGTGATATGACCTGTTATCTGTCTGGATTACAGTTAAAAATAACAGACAAAAAGATGAGAAGTGATTTTTAATATGCAGTTCTCTAATCGTCTTTGAAGGCTGTGTATGCACGATGCTCTTTAGTCCTAACACCTTCCCTGCTCTTCCTTTGTGTAAGAAAGAGTGGCTGAGGATTTTCTGAGATGCTTCTGCAAGTGGCGTTTTCTTATTTAGCCTCACTAAAGTGCCAGTGTGTGGGCCCATGAGCGTGAATGGAGTGGAAACAAGGTGTGTAAACTATTTCCTCTCTCCAGTTCTCCAATCCTTTCATTCCATGTGTCATGGTTTAGGCCCAGCTGGCAACAAAGAACCATGTGTCAGCTTGCTAACTCCACTCCCCATGGTGGGATGGGAAGGAGAAGTTCAACTAAAAACTCATGGGTTGAGACAAGGACAGAGAGAATTCCCTCACAAATTATGGTCACAGACAAAACAGACTTGGCTCAGGTATTAGTCAGCAATCAAATCAGAAGAGGACAATAAGAAACTAAACTAGACCTTAAAAACACCTTCCCCCACTCTTCCCTCCTTCCTGGGCTCAGACTGCTTCACTCCTGATGTCTCTACCTCCTCCTCCACAGAGGTGCAGGAGGATGGGTAATTGTGTTTATGGTCAATTCATTACATGTTGTATCTGCCGCTTCTTCTTCCTCAGGGGGAAGGACTTCTCACACTCTTCCCCTGCTCCAGTGTGGGATCCCTCCCATGGGAGACGGTCCTTTACAAACTCCTCTAACAGGAGTCTCTCCCATAGGCTGCACAAACTGCCCTAGTGTGGGTCTCTTGAACTGGGTGCAGTCCCTCAGGAACAGACCGCTCCAGTGTGGGCTTCCCATGGAGTCACAGCCTTCATTGGGTGTAGCCACCTCCCCTGGTGTGTGTCCTCCATGGGCTGCAGGTCCACATCTGCTCCTCCACGGGCTGCAGGTCCACATCTGCTCTGCCGTGCTCCTTCATAGGCTGCAGGGGGACTCTGCCATCTTACCATGGGCTGCGAGGGAGTCTCTGCCCCAGCACTTGGAACATCTCCTCCACCTTCTTCGTGGACTTCAGTATCTGCATAGATATCTTGCTCTCACCTCCTCCTCTCCTCTCTCCTGCAGGTTCTTTAGCATTTTTCTTCTCCCATTCTTAAATATATGAATCACAGAGGCATGATCACCATTGCTTATGGGTTTGGCCTTGGCTGGAGGTGGGTCCTGCTTTGGAAGTGGGGGACAATCCAGCAGCTTCTCAGAGGGCTCTATGACCCCTCACCTGCCACCAAAGTCCCCACACAGTCCCAACACACCAAGGAGGAATGCAAGTGAGCTAGCAGGCAGCTGGCCCTATTATACCTGCAGAATGAAAACCAAGGACAACATGGACTGAATTTGAATTTTTTTTTGTTGTTTAACTTTTCCTCAGCATGGATAGACTAGCCAGCAGCTCATACCTCCATATATCACAGGAGCAGTCTTTTCTATTTTCCTTGACAAATATTTTTCCTGGCCTTGCACTACTGTTACGATTCCCTGCCCTGAAGCTTACAGGACATCTGTGTAGGACAGTTTATAACTCCTAGCACTTCTGCTGAACAAATTCTGTTCCTGTAACTCAAAGGCTTTTCTAGTTCCTACTCACCACACCAGCAGTATTTAGGGGCTGGGGGAGGCAGAGAACCAGATCTCTTTCTCATAGGAAGCTCTAATACCATAGGAGGTATTTTTTGATTATTCACAGATGGCAAACACACTAAGCGGAAAAGCAACTTATCCAAGGTGGTGCAAGGAGTTTTCCTGGTTAGGAATAAACCTCTGCCCT
This sequence comes from Chaetura pelagica, assembly GCF_000747805.2. Lineage (NCBI taxonomy): Eukaryota > Metazoa > Chordata > Aves > Apodiformes > Apodidae > Chaetura > Chaetura pelagica. The sequence goes on along the minus strand of NW_009970718.1, from coordinate 3,546,544 downwards.
GATCTCAGGAATCCTTCCCTGAACAGACTTGGTGCTCCTTACTGAGGCAAGACTGGTTCACATACCTCTGACGTGTATGTTCTGTGATCTGAAGGAAGTTCCAAATGATCTTGTAGATTTTTAATAAATATTGTAGAAAGAGAGAAATTGTTCAGATTCAGAAAAGAAAAATTACTCCTTCTTGTTCTCTTAATGTTGTTTTTCTAGAGGTTTTTTTGGTGTGTTTCCAAATAACTGACTTGAACTTCCATTTATATACACACATGCTCATGGGCTTTTTCTTCAGTCATTCCCTGGCTGCAGCCACGTGACAGCATAATGATAGTGAGAAAGCCTGCAGGTTTTCTTATCAAACTGCTGCAAACCATCATGGAATAAGTGGCTAACCTTCCACTTTCTTATGTAAGATGATGAATATAGATTATTTATAGAGGCTGCTGTCTCTAAATTTGTTTACTGTCACATGGAATGTGCGTTTGTCTCTCACATGTCTCCACCAGAACTCCTTGGAAAAAGTCAACCTACCATCAAATGCTAAGAACCCAGTAGCCCTGTGGTGCATTGTAGTTGGCAAGGATGAAAAATTACATGCTTGCAATAAAAAAAAATTGAAATGAATAATTGTGTGTTTGTGTATTTTTGTATGTATAATTATCACGCTCATGTGTTTACATCTAACTCATGCCAAAGGAAACCATTAAATGCCAAATTACTGTAATGTAAATTAAGGCTTCATTTCAGCATTTCCTAATAATCCTTTGCATTTCCAGAACAGAGTTGTTTAAAGTAGGTGGCCAGAATATCCTTCCAAAGGGAGAAGCAGTCATGCAAGTTAAAATTTCCTTTCCCCTGTGTATCTGCTGTAACTGACCTTTGTGTGAAAGAAATGCAGAGAAGTGAGAATCCTCCTACCCTGAAGCAAGCATAACCAGGCAGGAGTACAAGATCCTTCCAGTCTGCTGTCCTCATCTTCTCATGTTTCTGAGAGAGGGAGTAATTATCTTCACTACACTCCATACTGAAACCACAGGATCTGGGCAACTGCAGGGTTCTTATGAACTGTGCTGTGGGGACCAATTTGTCACTTGCCAAGACCTCCACACCTCTTGGGAGCAGCCCTTCTTGCTCCAGCCAAGCCCAGGGTGCAAAGGGAGCAGGAGGCGAAGCACTTCTCTTCCTAGTGCTCTGGTTCTCATCTGGTGCTCCTCATGCTCCATTGGTCCTTTGGCCTTATCTGTGTGCCTGGCCCTGTCAGGATCCAGAGATATTTGAATGACAGAGTTTAAATAACAAGTGATAGGAAGAGTTCTTACTCAGAAAATGTTTCTAAAAATGCCTATTGATGTTCCTGATTTATATACTAGCTATCCTGTCACCTCTCGGTCCGTAACTGCTGCCAGAGATGAGTTGTTCCAGTTGTTCCAAGTAGGCAGGGTAGAGACTGTCAGAAGAAAGGGGAATTTCTGCTTCAGGTGATCCAAAGCCAAATGCAAAGATGGCATGGGCAAGACTTTTCCTTCTCCTGACTTCTCCCTGCTGTCCCTGACCACAAAATGGAATAGAAGGAAGAACGACGTGGGCAGAGGTGAAGTGATCAAGGACGGGCCTGCTATGGAGCATAATGGCTTGTGGTTCTGATTCAGTCCAAGATGCTATAATACTCCAAGTCTAATTGGTCTCTTGGTGTTGTTGTTGTGTTCAGCCATATCCCTTTCTGAGGGGTTCGTAAGTCTGCCTAAGGTGTAGGTGGCTGGCAGCTCAGTAGCCTTAGGGCACATCTGAGTGGAACCAAACTCTTCCCTTACTGGGTGACCTACATGGTAAATAAAGTATATGGTGTTGAAAGAAGGCAAAAATTAGAAAAAAACAAACTGGAAAAAACTGGCTTGGACTAAGAGAAAAACTGAGAAGGAAAAAGTAACAGTAAAAAAACCATAAACCTCCACTGGAAGGACGTTCCTGCAAAAAAATTGCTTTTCCCTGCAATGGCAAAGAAAAATGTGAAGCCAGAAAAGAATGATAGAAATAATAAGGGAAGCAATTTTGAAGGCTATCTACCCTGGGAAAAGGAGGGAGATCCCAAGGAGGGGAGGGGTATGCAAAATGTTTAGCATCTCAAGCTCACTGGACACTCTGGTCTGTCACTCAGCAAGTGAGAAGAGTGAGCAAAATTTTCCTCCACTCTGAGACAGACTAGAAAAGCCTTTGTGTTCCCATCTCTTCTGATTTACATTTCCCATTTACTTGACAAGTAGACTGGTAACACTGTTGAATTTTTTTATTTTTTATTTTTTTTTTAAATTTCAGATGAAAATTGTTTTATAAGAAGAAAAGAGAGAAGAAAACCCAAGACTACACTTTTCTCAGCGTTGTCCAATGGATGTGTCGTGGGAGCTTTCTGCTGTTCTCAGGTATGCAGGTACTTTAGTTCACGTACAAAAATGAATGAAATGTCACAGGATCCCATAGAAATAGCATGTAGCATTAAGAAATAAGTTATATTTTTGTGTCACCAGTTATCAATGGTCTTTAAAAACTGATGATTCCTATCAGTGAAAAATTGTCCTCAACTTTGTAGTGGAACATGTGAACCTTGAAGGAACCATTACAGACAAACTCATTAGCAAATGTTCATTTCTTTAAACTACAGACAGAATATGTTGTCAGTGAAACTTAGTTGCCAAGAATGTATTTGGTTTAGAATTACTGAACCAATACTAGACTTCTACAGGGAAGTACTTTGTCACACCATCTTTCTTATTTAAATGGGGCTATTCATCATCATACTACAAATCCAAAGCTTAGCAAGAACACTTCTGTTTGTTTGTTTGTTTTTTAAATGTGTATAGATTGTGAACAACAGCTGTTTCATCATTCTTGTCTCCTAAGGTGGCATGAATATTTCCCTCTCTATCTCCTACTGTCAGGTCTATTAAGTAAGGGTATGTAAGTGTGTACAAGTCACTAGATGTGAGATTAAGTAGCCATACAGAGTTACAGTAACTATTTGCTTGACTAGCAGTATCGGTAAGCCTGAAATACTGTGATTTAAATGGCATTGTTGTCTGTTTCTTTGTTAGAATATGTCTTTAAAAGGGAAAAATTGTCAAAGAAAATGGGTATAAAGACATCAGCTCTGCAGAATATGAGAGTATATGTGTGACTATGAATGTGAGCTAATTGGTGCATTCAGTCTGACAGCTACAGGATTACACAAAGTTACACCTGAATACCTTGTGGAATTGAAGCCTGAAACCTTAAGGAGAAGATTCAGTTGAGACTTTCTGCAGCTGTGGAGAATCCAGGCCCTGTATGGTTGTGTGAAGGATCAATGGCAACAAAAAATCTCTACAGAATCACCTCTGATATTTTAGGAAACTGCAGCTGAAATAAAATATTCACAGCTGAGATTTTCCTTTTACTTGATATTCTCATTCACATCCAGAGCTAATATAAATCTAACTCCAGGCAAGACTTTAAAGAAGTTCCACATTTGAATGAATGACTATTTATAATACCAATAATGTGAGAAATAATATTAACTAGAATGAGGATTATTAGGGTCTACATTGCTATTTTCTCTGTAGTGTGCATTGCATATCCTTTAATGGGACAAATCTGTATTTTGGCGTCACATTTTTGCCTAAGTAGTCTGACATTTATGGGATGATTTTTCAAAGGGATAGAGAAAAAAACCAGCAAAGAGATAGGAAAGTCAGGGTCTTTGAAGATATTATCTTTGTTTTTTAGGTAATGTGTAAATATTTTCCAAGAAGCTCAGTCTATTGTTTGACAAGTTAATATTTTGCCTTTGCCCAATAGCAAGTATTTGACTCATACAATTAAAATAATTAGAAGTGTGCTTCAAGCATGAGCACATGTGGAACTAATTTTTGACTGGTGTCCTTATCATGTGGTAGATTTTCAATTATTAGGAGGCATCGAATGAGTCACTTCATAATGCAAGGTTAAATAAGGATGATCTTTATTAGAGTTTATTCTGCCATGACGGGAAGGAGGTCACAACATGGGTTTTTCTTTATTGCTCTGAAAATTCACCTTAATTTTGGCCTGCAGCAGTAGCCTCTAGTTAGGCAATTGGGAACTTTAGTTTTCTACTTAATTAATTTTTAGTCATCCTTTGACGTTAGATGCTGGCCTTCCTGCTTTTGTCGTAATTTGTGGTATTTGTCAGTTACATGACAAAATGAAGTTGATTTGAATTAAAAGCTACCAAAGGCCACCAAACTCAAGTCAATTATAAGCAATAAATCTAAAATCTTTATAGTATTATTGGTTTAGCTTTTTTTTTTTTTTGTCCCCCAAAGCAAACATCTTTCATATCTATTGCATGTGATATATGTTGCCTTTACTGTTAGTTCAGTTTAGGTTTTTTTTTTGGTCATAGTCATTTGACACAGCATCACTAATCTCAGTGAAGCTGTGTTTGTTTATAGCAGTGGACCTTCCAACTCTAACTGGGAAGTTTGATTTTTTGCATTGCAGATTAGAGTTTCTTTCTCTCTTCTGCAGATAAGTGTGAACAGCTCACGGAAGAACAACTCAGAGAAGCTGTGGCTGCCCCCTCCCTGGAAGTGTTCAAGGCCAGGTTGGATGGGGCTTTGAGCAACCTAGTATAGTAGGACATGTCCCTGCTCATGGCTGGGGGGTAGAATTAGATGATCTTTAAGGTCTCTTCCAACCCAAACCATTGTGTGATTCTATGATTCTATGAAATACTCCATAACACTTCTAAAAAGAGAAAGTCAAGGAGGAGATCAGTGAATGAAGCAGAGCTGTTGGACAGCAGAAGCAGTATGTCCACAGAGCTATCTCCAGATATTAGAGAGCAGCTAAATACCAGCCTTCTGTTATCCAGACCTCAGTCAGCCCTAGTCTCTGGGAGCAAAGTGTGGTGGCATGGCATTTTACACTCGATTTTAAGAGCTTAAGGAAGATCAAGGCAAGGCTGAAGGTGATGACAAATTGTCTCTGATGAATCTGAGGTTAGTACAGAGTAACTTAATGGATACAGTGACACTGAAGCTGGCGAAAGGCAGCAATAGGAAGATCAATAACAAAGAGATGCCACAAAGTATAGTGGGAATGGGAAGGGAGGATAACAAAGTATAACCAGCCCTGGGGAGCAGTTTGACTGCCCTTTGGCACCCTTCAGGAATTAGGATGCCCTGACACAGGACAGGAGTACAAACAGATCTCCCCAGCATGGTCTCTGGGATATGAATGCAGGGGACATCATTCAGTGGAAACCCAGGGGAGTAAGATGGGGCCATTCAGTCAGTTAGGGGAGGCATTTGTGGACTGGCTTGGAGAGAAGAGCTATTAAGAGAGCTCAGATGGAGAGTATAAGTACAGGGCTGACTCAGCAGAGTGAGTCACTGAGGGTGGCAGAATTACTAGAGATGAACAGATAATGTTTTTTTTAGCTTGCTGAAGTCAGAAGGTCACAACATGGGTTTTTCTCCATTGCTCTGTAAATTCACCTTATTTTTGGTTATCCTTTCATCCTTGTTTCGTCATTTTGATGAAAGTTGCATGACATATTGAAACAAGTGTAAAGCTAACTGAAGTGACATGGAATTCAACTGCTGAAAGCAAAATAAGTTTTCAGTCCTTCTGGGAGGAATAAAACCCAAATAAATGTGGCAGTTTCCTAATGCAAAGGAAAGGATAGGTCAGTATGATCTCTAAACATCCAAAGATTCAGCTGGCAAAAGCAAAAAGCTACTCAAGCAATGGGAACCAAATTGAATGCAAACATACCAAGCCTCCATGATATTTGGAGAAGATGTTTTAGTTTAACGTGAATATAAATTCCCTTTTTCCCACAGAAATATAAAAGGTAGGGATGTGAAGAATTACTTTGAAATAAACACTCTTGATGTTTGAAGACTTAAGCATTTTTTCAATTAGGAAAAATATTTAAAATTATATTTACAGTCATAAGGCAGTTACTAAAGAAACATTCTGTCACAAAAACTCCGCACTTTCTTTCCTTATCAATTCTATAGTATGTCATTCCCTGGAAAATGTCAGGTTTTGGAGGGGCAACTTTTCTAGCAATGTTAGGGGACATAACCTGAAATACTTTTAAATGTTCGCAGAAAAGCTGTAAAATATTAAATATTTCTAGAGGAAAAAATTCTTAAGTTCAGTGCTTATGTTTCCATTCAGCTCAATGACAAAAGAAACTGTGTTTTGATATCTAACTCTGTATTGTGGTCACAGGCAACACTTGTGTTTGCAATCAAGGAGCTAAATGTCAGCACTCTGCTTTTTATTCAGCTATGAATGCAGAGGTCCTGGTGAAGGCTCTTCAGAGATGTGACCTACATGTCTAGCACGTTACTGATAATACATTTTTAAAGACAGACAGGTAAAGGAGAAAATGATATTCAAACCTGGCTGTAGCAGTTAAAGCAAGATGGCTGCTGAGAAAAGGGTCATGGCTTCACTGCAAATTTGTGTCTCCTGCCTGTAAAGACTTATGTAGATAGTTAACAGAGGATTTGTAAAAGTGCAATGCATCTCAGAGTAAAGAAAAAACCCCCCAACATTTTTAACAAGCAAATCCTTCTTTAGTGTTGAGGCTTTTTTCTTTGCTGAGGTGAGCAATGAAGAGTATTGTATTTCATTCCTCTTTGAAAAAAAAAAAAAAAAAAGACAGAAAAAAAAAAAGACAGGTTGTTTTTTCATTTGAGAAAAAAATCTAGAGCAAAGTATTCCCCCCCACCCAAAAAAAAAAAAAAAAAAAAAAAAAGCTGTGTTAGGTCATTCAGTTTTATTTATTTAGTTCTGATAGTTGTCTGCCTGAACTATAGTGTCAGGGATGCATGTAAATATTTGAAGGGCTGGAGCTTTACTCATTGTGTTTGATTTCTGTTGGAACAACTGGATATCAGAGCATGATTTTTTAGGCCATCTTTTATGATGACAAAATTCAGACTAAAGAAAGCTTCCCAGTAGAGCCTCTCAACTTTGTTATTACCTTGTTTATCTACCTGTTCTTTTCCCAAATTTCAGCTTATCTGTTGTGGTCTTTGTTTGTTTTATTGTTGTGTCTAGACATACTTTGTCATTAACAGGCTTTCTGGGTTGCTGATCTTTTAATTTTGACATACTCAAGACTTTCACTAATCTGAAGATACTTCTATTCCATGACCTGATGATATGCTCTACATCTCCCCAATCAATGGTTACAGCTCTTGTAAAGTACCATCAACCTGTGCTCAATCTGTGTTAGTGTAGTCTTGTACTGTTACACTTAGTTTTCACATTTCCTACATTTTCTACCTCTGTTTTCTTTGTTTTCTTTTTTCCTTTTTTCCATTATCAGGTACTGCAAATACCTCTTTCTCTAGGATATATTTACCCAGCATCATCACACATGCTGTCCTCTTTCATTAAATACCTGCAAGAGGAACTGAGACTGATCTACACAACCAATGTATTGTATAGTGCTTCTTATCTGATTGTGAGCTTGCTAGAATTGGATCTGACAATTAAATATTCTCAGATTATCACACATGAGTTGAACCTGATCTGCTCTGCATACTTGTCTTTGAAAACTGATTGTTACTGACTGTAATTGGCTGGGCAGCTCTTGCTTTTTGGAACACTTGAAAAAAGCATGATGTCTCCAGCTGCCTGAAAATGTGAAGAAAATTCATGATCCTTTAAAACAAAGGATTCAACAACTTGTTTTAAGGATTTTCCATTTTGTGCATCAGAACTAATAGTCTATGCAGACAAATGAGTGTCTTTTGTTTTCTTTCTCTCTCATTGGGACTGACTCTTGCTGAGAATATCTACAGAGTGATGAATACTTCATCAAAGTATTATTGAGTTGGACTAGATGACCTCTAGAGGTCCCTTCCAACTCTGACAATTCTGTGAAAGCACTGATACAGCACACCAGTATATATGAGATTTTCTAGCCTGTTATGATTAGGTGTGGGAACATATCCTGTGGGAGCTCAGCAGGGATTTCCAGAACCTGACTATTGATGAGAGGGATGGAAGCCTCTGAACTAAAGACTGGCAGGGAGCAGTTTCCTGATTTCTTCCTGGTGCCAGGATAGGTTCAAGTGGTAGCTGTTATGTTTCTGAAACAGACAAAATGCTTATCTTCTGCTTCTGTGTGAAGGAGATGTGGAAATGCTGGGGCTAAGGAATCAGAATAAGCTGGTGTCAGGATTACCACACAGAAAAAGTCTCTGAGAAGTTTCTGGGCTGTGCTGGGGACAGATGTCAGGTACTGGGTGCACATGGGCTCTGAAAGCAGCGAGGTTTTCTGAGGGTGCCATGAATGCCAAAAGCACCCTGAAGATGGGAAGTGGGAGTGTTGTTTTAGGGGATGGTACCCCTAGCTACTGATATTGTCAAGAAGTTTGTGTGTTTCCACTGCTTAAAGTACTGAATGTCTTTTATTGGCAAGTTTGACAACACAACATGGAAGAAGCTCTTACCAAGAAGAGATCACCTCTAAGCAGCTGGGAAACTCTTAGTGGAAATGTAGTGAGGAGTGGAGAGAATTACTACCTTCTACCCCTTTTTAGAAAGCCTCTAGCATAGGATAGGTGTTCCTTAAATCATCTCCTGTAGTTAATTTTGAAGGCTTTTTATTTCATTTCCCTCTTAGCTACAAAAAGCAGACTAATGGCAATTTTGAATAGATTTTTTCTGCCACACGATGGCAGCGCAAGCCTTTAGATAGCAACGAGGAACGGCGGAAAGCTATTTTCTCTTTTTAGGCACAAACTTTCAGAACATTCGCACAAAACAACAATTTTAAAAATCTGTTTACAACAGCTTTTCGAGTTCAAGAAAAAAGGGCAGGATGGCTGTTTTAACTGTTATTATTCACAATTACGGCCAAAATAGTTCCCCCTATGCCTGAACATACACAATTGTCATTTAACTTTTGGGCACATCAAACCAGTTTCATTGAATAGATTCCTACAGCAAATGAGGGGTTTTGTGGTGATACATTTTATATGCATACCAGATGGCTGCAATAGATAGATAGCTTATTATAGTACGTTTCTTTTGAGTGTACCTAAATGCAGTCTCCTGCTGCTTGGAAGGTGGTTGCATCTTGGTGTGCTTAAGTGCTTTGCGGTAACAAGGACCTAAACCTCCAAATGTGTTCTTCATAGAGTTGTGGTAAGCTCTATAGTTTGGAAGATTCCTTGAAAGAGTTTTACCTTCTTTTTACATATAGCCAATGACACCGAAGGGTGAGCTTAAAAACCTGCTTTGTTGTTAATGATTGAAAACACATTAGTATATAACCAGCATATAATAAAGACAATTAAGGAGATGCAAATTGTTTTAATTAAGCATAGTAAGATATGCCAAAAAGTCTCATTTTTGTTATTGCATTGACTTGCAAAAGCTGCTTCAGGTAGGACATGGTTAAAGTCTGGGCTTGGCACTCAAAAGCAGCTGAGTACAATTCTGCTCACTGCCATGCTTCTGCCTGACCTTGGAGACAAGGAGATGCAGAGAACAGGGGAGTAGTTCTTTTCTCTCCATGTCTCAGTCCTCATCTCTGAAAGCAGAAATGCAATTCATCTATACTTTCTCATCTGGATATCCCACCTATTTTGAACATACACACTTAAGTGAGTCTGTTTCTGTACATTTGCAAAATTTGCTCAGCTAAATTGTATCTTCCAGCTACCACCGTGATACAGCTAACTCTGTAATTAAATGCACTACCATTGTAGAATTAAACTGTAGTGAATCAGGAAACTTGTATTAAATAACACATATTCTCCTGGATTAATTATACCAGTTTAGTGTTATACACTGTCCTTTATTTAGGTGCTTGCTAGTATGGAAATTTTTTACCCCCTCAGAATACTTCAACTCACCACTTTTCTCTAATAACAACACATTTTTCTGGCAGTATAAAGTGTTACAAACAGGCTTTTTATTTAGCTGAATGACTATAAACAGTCAGTACAGCCATAAGTGAGATTAACAGGGGCTACAGTGACATGCACATGAAGGACTGCAGTGTACTACCTGCTCTGTAATTGATTAAAAGCTATTGGTGAATTGCTTTCATAAAGTTTATATTTGTAAAAATAATGCACTGTTGATGCATGAGAGCCACAGTTTTTTCTAGCTGAAACCTTTCCAGGGAAGGAGGACACAAAGCTTCCTTTAGTGGTTGGCAAGGACCAGACACCGCAGTTCCTGCCTCGTGGTTTGCTTCTATCTCCTTGACATACACCCTACAGCAGCCTGGTGCAGCAGCCCCTGCTTCTGGATCCCCTGTGAGTGTGTGCAGGTAGACCTGAGCTGCTGTCATGAGACAGATGCTGGCAAAAGAGGCAGAGAGCAGTGTTAGTCTGTTAGTGGCAGAAAAATCATAGAATCATAGAATCATTTTGGTTCGAAAAGATCTTTGAGATCATCAAATCCAACTATTAACCTAACACTGACAAGTCCACCACTAAAACATGTCCCTAAATGTTATGTCTACATGTCTTTTAAATACCTCCATGGATGGTGACTCCACTACTTCTATGGGAAGCCTGTTCCAGTTTCTTTCAACTGAAGAAATTTTTCTGAATATCCAATCTAAACCTCTTCTGTAACAACTTGAGGTTGTTTCCTCTTGTCCTATCACTTGGGAGAAGAAACCAACACCCAAGTCACTACAGCCTCCTTTCAGGTAGTTGTTGAGAGTGATAAGGTCCCCCATCAGTCTCTTTTCTCCAGACTAAACAATCCCAATTCCTTCATCCCCTCTTTGTAGGACTTGTGCTCTACACCCTTCACCACCTTTGTTCATATGGTTCCTTCCCAGCTTTCCCCAGTCCAGTGGTTTGGGCAGGTCAGAGGCTATGGGCTGGATGTGTTGGCTATGGCTTGCTGGGGACCACTTGCCACTGCCCCTAGAGGACATGGGGAGGTCAAGACTAGGAGAGGCACTGATCCAGTGCCAGCTCCACAACAAGTTGCTTGTTCTGGGACAGCAGCTGGGAAACATCCAAGGAGGGTCAGAAAGAGGAGCAATGTGGTTGCTGGATATGCCAGGTTGGTTAGTTGGTTGGTTGGTTGCAGGCTGACCATCTCCACCTTCAGGAAATTGCCAAGTTGGGAATAGTGTATTTGTAAATATAAAGTAAAAATTCTTAGGATTACAAGTAATAAATTATGTCCCTTTTTAAATTAACAGTCACCTTGCCTCCCAATTTTGCACTGTATGAGGAAGAGCACAAATGCATGAGACCTAGTTAGAAAGAGCTGAGTTAGTGTCAAGAACACCTACACTTGTTAATGAAGCATGAAATAAAACTATGTTGTAGCAAAAGAGAATTAATATTGACCATGAAATTTCTGTTTTAGAAATTGGAATAAGTGTATCTGGTGCAGTGTATCCCTTTTAATAGATTCCACTGCTTCAGTGATCTTAGAGAACTGACTCTTCAATGTATCTGGGGCCTTTAGCAATGTGTACCACTGAGCTTGCCTGATTTTAAAAGATAATTTTAACCAATTTTTATGATCCAGCTAAAGTCTAGGGTTTTTAAAAATCTCCATACTGGGATTATCGCCTCTCAGCAACATTTTTTTAACAGTCTCAGCTAAAGCAGCCCAGCCATTATTTGAGAAAGAGATTGTTTTGCCCAGCAGCCTAGGGAAGAAGGGGAGAGACTGGGGAGGAAGCAGGAATTCACTGGGCAAGGAAGTGTTGAAGAGTCTGGATGACTTTTATGTGGAGACTGAGACTGGGCATTACTTGGCAAGAAGAGGCAGCTTGGAGAGATATTGGAGGACTGGAAGGAGAATTAGTACTGAGATTAGGCACTTGAGATGTAGAAATATAGAAAAAGAAATGAAGTTACATAAAAGAAAATACAATTGATTGTACTAAGTAAAGTGGGAAAAGACTGACAAAGAATCTTGAGAACAAAATTAGAAAGAGCTACAGAAATAGCAAACACGTTTGTCCTTTTTAGTGAAGAGCTGGAAGAGAAATAGTCTGAGGATGAGGATAGGGAAACAACCACTTAGAAGCAAGTTTGGTGGAAATGGTTAATGAAGGTCACATATCGCTCTGTGCTGGAAAGGGAACCTTAAGATAAAAACAACCCTATTTAGACTAGATTTATATGTCACCTGAAAATTTTTACTAATTTCCTAATGTATAGATGCTTGTTGCACAATAGTAAATTCTCTATTTATTTATGTAATTAATTATTTAGCCTTTTTAAAAAAACAAACAAACAAACAAAAAAAAGCAAAGGGAAGGCTTCTCAGGTTTGGGAAGCAATTCTTGGTTGGGAGGGAGAGAAATATTCATACACAGATGAGGTCTAACACCCTATTCCCTGCATGCTTTGAACCCTTTTTGGACAACAATTATTAATTTCCATCTTGACTTTTACTATCACATCGTTATGTCCCATACATGCAAAGTGATCTTCAGAAAAGTCTTATGAGATGTGTATGTGTGGGGTTAACAGGATCCTCTTCCTCAGGTGAAGACTTCAAGCATAAATGGAGTTAGTGGAGCTCATTGATAGGGCTCTAAACTAGGTTGGAAGGGGGTGGGGAACAAAGCCAGGCTTACTGCAGATGGTGGTGTGCATCTACTGGGGGTGGTGTGCCCATGTCAGGGATGAAATCAATAACCCAGCTCTGGTGCATTTACACCAATACACAAAACGTGGGGAACAAAGAGGAAGAGCTGGAAGCCCTGTGTGCAAACACAGGGCCCACTAACACCTTAGTAACCATGGAAGTGGTCGGGTCAGCTAGTCAGGCAACCTCACTGGAGTTTAAATGCCTTTATAAAAATGCATGCAGCATGGGGAATAAAGGGGAAGAACTAGAGATGAAGGTGAGCCTGCAGGGCTATGATCTCATTGGCATCACTGAGACCTGCTGGGTTGGCTCCTATGACTGGAGTGTCAGAATGGAGAGTTACAAACTCTTCAGGAAGAACAGAGAGGGGAGATGAGGTGGGGGTGTTGGCCTCTATGTCAAAGACCAGCTGGAGTGCATGGAGCTCTCCCTGGGGATGGATGAGGAGCCAACTGAGAGCTTATGGGTTAAGATTAAGGGGAAGAAAGGCCAAAGTGACATTATGGTGGGAGGTTGCTACAGGTCACCTGAGCAGGAGGATAATATAGACAAGGAACTACATAGACAGATAGGAGAAGCTTCACATTCACATGCCATGGTCCTCATGGAGATTTCAACCACCCTGACATCTGTTGGAAGAACAACTCTGAAAAACACAATCAATCCAAAAGCTTCCTACAGTGCAAGGATGATGACTTCCTTTTCCAAGTAATTGAGGAACCAACAAGGAGAGGTTCTATGCTGGATCGTGTCCTTACCAACAAGTAAGGGCTGGTGAGGGGTGTTAAGCTCAAGGGCAGCCTAGGTTGTAGTGACCATGAAATGGTGGAGTTCAAGATCTTTAGGACAGCAAAAAGGGCTCACAGCAAGCTTACTACCCTTGACTTCAGAAGGACAGATTTCAGCCTCTTCACAGATCTGTTCAAGATCCCTGAGTGTGTCTTGGGATAACATCCTGGAGGGTAGAGGGGCCCATGAATGCTGGCTGATATTTAAGGATCACTTTCTCCAGGCCCAAGAGCGTTGCATCCCAACAAAGAGAAAGTCAGGTAGAAACTCCAGGAGGCTGGTGTAGATGAGCAAGCAGCTCCTAGAAAAGCTCAAACTGAAAAAAGAAGCATACAGGAGGTGGAAGGTAGGGCAGGTATCCTGGGAAGATTACAAAGAGATTGTCCAAGCAGCTACAGATCAGGTGAGGAGAGCCAAATCCCTGCTAGAATTGAATCTTGCCAGGAAGAGTAAGAAATGCTTCCATACATATGTTGGGAAGAAGAGGACAACCAAGGAGACTGTAGGCCCTTTCCTGAAGGAAACAGGTGAGATAGCCACACAGGATATTGAGAGGGCTGAGGTCCTCAATGACTTCTTTGCTTTAGTCTTCTCTGGCAAGTGCTCCAGCCTCAACACAAAGGCCACAGCAGGTGAAAGCAGGGACTGGGAGAGTGAGTTACCCCCACTGTAGGAGTAGGGCAGGTTCTTGACCATCTAAAGAACCTGAAGGTGCATAAATCTATGGGACCTGATGAGGTTCATCCATGGGTCCTGAGGGAGCTGGCGGGTGCAATTGCTAAGCCTCTGCACACCATATTTGAGAGGTCGTGGCGGTCTGGTGAAGTTCCTGTTGACGGGAAAAAGGGGAACATAGTCCCTATTTTAAAAAGGGGAAAAAGGAAGACCTGGGGAACTACAAGCTGGTCAGTCTTACCTCTGTGCCTGGCAAGATCATGAAGCAGATCCTCCTGGAAAGTCTGCTAAGGCACATGGAAAATAAAGAGGTGATTGGTGACAGCCAACATGGCTTCACTAAGGGCAAGTCATGTCTGACCAATCTGGTGGCCTTCTACATAAAGGCTACAGAGATGGTGGCAGAGCAACTGATGTAATCTACCTGGATTTGTGCTCTTTTCTGTCTGGCACAGTTTCTGCTAAAAAATCTGCCTTATTTTTTGGCTGACATACCAAGAAGTTCCCCATAGCCCTAATTTTTATTGGTCTCACTTCAAAAACCACAGTCCTACCCCAACCAGAACTGGAAACCTTGATCTTTGGGGAGCCCACACACCCTCACACCTGACAGAAAAGGAAAAATTTGTATCCAAGCTCCAAGAGTCTGACCCAAAAGTAGGAGGTAGCTCATGGTGTTTCCTTCCCTCATCTTCATAGCTCTCTCTGTGGTTTCCTGACCTTACAGGTACTCTGGCTTTTCTGTTCCTGATTTATTAGTTGCTGCAAATTACTTCAAGAAGGTGTTACCTTTATTTTCTGAGCTTTGTCCTTCCTTTCTGACATTTCCTTCCACAAGATTTGTAGGATGCACAGAGCAGTGCGTGCTGTGTATGAACAGCCCGTGGATGCTTGGCAGCTTCTCACACCCCCTCAACCAACCCGAAATTGCTTGTCAGTCACTTGAATCAACATCCAGGCTTTCTAAATACACCTCTCCTCAGATTGCTCTGTGAGTTTCTTAAAAATCTCCCATGTGTACACATTATATGTGGAGGATTGAATCTAAGCAGGTGTAAAGAAATGCCATATTCAGAAACTTACTGAGTTTTGAAAATTTCTGTTTACTATGAATGAAAACACCCACAGAGAAGAGCATTTGGTTTAAGTAAGGTGCATTTGTTTTTACTAATGACTTTTATTCCCTTACATTTCTACTAAACTTTTACCAAGCAGTAAGTTCACCAGGGCCCACACCCTGCCCTACATGTGATCTGCTGATCTTTGGTGGTTACCAGGCTTTTGTTTTCTCCTCCTTTACTGCTGGCCAGCCCAGGCTGTAAGCTGTGGTGCCACCCATCAAAATTCGTCCTCTTTCAACACATCCCTCTCTCTCACTGGAGCCATGGAGATTAGTAAGTGTCTGAAAAGCTCTTGTTCCATTTCATTTCTTGTCAATCTCTGCTTTAAAAAAACCCATAGTTCCTATAACCCTAGACCTGCATTAAACAAGGTTATTATGACTGGAGACTTAAAATTCACACTCAATGATCTGAGTCAGGTTGTTATTGTTTCTCTTACCTGTTGTGAGCATCTTCCATGCTAGCAGATGAGCATTTTACCAGGAGCTTCTGGTACTATGATACAAACATGCAAAGACAGTAAGTAAATATTTCTAAACTTACAAGAGTGGTTTATTGCGTGTCCAGTCATAAAATGACTTCAGAAATCAATGGCTCCTTTTGCATTGCTTAGACAGATTTTACAGGACATGGATAATTCTTGCTTTAAGTTTTCTTGGCATTGTTTCTGATAGGTCCAGGAAGGTCACCAAATCAGCTTAGCTAATTAAATTTCAAGGAATTTCATCTTTCCTCCCTGAACCACAGTAATCATATTGCTACAGCACCAGCTGTGGACTCCCCTTCCACTAAAAGCCTGGAAAACACAGTCCTGAAATCTTAGTTGACTATATAATACTTGGGAACCCAGCAATTTATAGACATAGCTTTTTTCAAATAGGAGGGAGTTGTAATGAGGATTGTATTCACCAGTACAAACTTAACAAAGAAACACCAACTGACTTCTGCTTTGTGTTTGGTGAAGTTAGTTTAAAAAAAAAAAAAAGAAAAAAGAAAAAAAGAGAAAAGAGTGAAATCCAAATCTACAAACCCTCCCCTAAGCATCAGGGCAGCAGAACAAGTCTAGGCTCATGGTTGACCATCAGAATGATTTAAGGCCAAAAGCAGGAGAAAACACATCTGACCACATTCCTTTCTCTGCAC